>NC_091064.1:120160001-120407292 GCF_000393655.2 Nicotiana sylvestris | reverse complement strand
TAAAAAAATAAAATCACATGCTGCATAGAATGAGATGAACATAGACAGAAATCCATTAAAAATCAAAAATCGAGTCATATTTGGTCTGATTTTAAAAGGATCTAAAACCCTAAATTAGGGTAAGTAGACAATCTCAAAGATACATAGAGATTCATAGCGATTCATACAATAAAAAAACAAGAACGAATACAGATGGAAATGGTCAAAGAGCTGAACCAGATTTGGTTCGATTTCTAAGAGATTTTCTGGCCATGTTTAGGCAAGCAAACTAGGTAATGCCATAGACGAACCAGTAAGGGAGGTAAAATAAGGTAAGGGAATCCATGGTGGATTCCGATTGGGGATTGGATTTGGGAGGGTTTAATAGGAACGACGGCTAGGATTCATGAGAGATGAGAGACGAGAGTGTTATGGGCGGCGGGGGGTGTAAAATGATTAGGTTTAGGGGTTTGGATAGGTTTAAAGAGGCGGATGTAACGTAGACCGTTGATCACTAAGATCAACGATCCTGATTTAAAGGGTCCTCGGTCGGGTATTAAAATGGGTATGGGGATTGGGCTGATAGGTTTTAGGATAAGGGTAATTGTGTTATGTTTGGGTAGCTTAGGTCCGAAATTAATTGTAGAATTAAGGCCAAATTTTAAATATCCAATTTTAATAAATAAATAATTTATAAAAGATAATAAATAGATAACAAAAACATCATTTGTGCATAAAAATGATTTAAAACAATTATTTAACACTATAAATAATATAATATAAAACAATTATTTTTTGCATAAATAATATAATCATAAGTACATATGGGCTATTATTGCAAAATGTGCAATTCAGCCTTAAAAATGCAAATGTAATTATAAAAATGCGCTGAAAAATATTTAAACATTATGTTGGTATAAATAATAAATTTAGATGATCAAATCATCATAAAAATAATATGAAGGATAATTATTGGATTTTTATATAATAAAATGCAGAAATAAATTGATTTAAAACTTTTAAAAATTATGAAAAATACGTATGCATGCTTGTAAATCAAATAATGATACATGTGCACTATTTTAAAAGTATATATATAAAATATGAGGAAAAAAATGGGTATCAACAGTTGCCCCTTTTTATCCGGGAAGGATAAAAGAGTTGTCGGGTAAAGAAATAATGACTGATTTTGACCGAATGGAGTGATTTTAAAAAATATAGGCCGAGCCCTGGATTCTGAGCTGCCTACATATCCCTGGTTTTACATGAATTAGGCCATGTGTAGTTCTGGATCCAACGGTGAACGAAACCGACAGAGTTGTTATAGGAATGGTTGTGTGTTTCGGAAAGGGTTCTTCTGAGTAGGATAGTATCGGATGAATTTGTGCGAAGCCAGGAATGTGAATTTGAGATGTTATGGATGTATCACAGGGCAGATATCTGAACGGTCATAGAGTAAAAGCGAGTAATTGATGGGAGACAGTTACGTTTGAAATAACGGCAGGGTGTGAATGATGTGAGCGAGATCCGGAGCGAAGATTGCTCCCGTTTGAAGGACGGTTATGTCACACCTCTTTTTTTCTACCCGGAAGGGTATATAAGAGAGTTTTTCCAATTAAAATGGCATAAATCGAAATGGGACTATTTTATTTAAATTTAAGCGTCGCCACTTGGAATAGTTTATTTGGTGTCCCAAGTCATCGGTTTATTTTAAATCCCAAATCGAGGAGAATTTTGAATTTATTTAAAAGTTTGCGAACCAGAAATTCTAGATAAGGAATTCTGTTTAACCCGGGAGAAGGTGTTAGGCATTCCTGAGTTTTGTGGTTTTAGCACGGTCGCTTTAATCATACCTGGCTCAATTAAATTGTCTAATTACTTATTTTGGAACCTATGTGCATCTACCCCTTAACTGCTTTTATTTGCTTAATTACACTTAATTAATGAATTATCTAAAAAAATCGAGTCACGCGTACGTGTGCTGTTTGACGCGTCAAAAATCATGTCACGCGTACGTGTCCACAATTAATCACGCTTTATTATTATTAAGAAATTTTGGTCGAAGTTGCGCGAACGCATACCTCAATTTTGTTATTAGGATCATAATCATGTCACGCAAACGTGTACACAATCACGATGATAGATTAAGTCGCGCCTAAAGCAAGCTACGAATGTTCATAGTATTTTCTACACTAGTTAGTATTAATGTGAGGGCCATGGGTTATGGATTTTATTTGTGGATGGTACACCTCAATTTATTTCAAAAGATTTTACCCAATTAAAGCAAACTACGGATATTCATATTTAAAACTAATTTGAAACTAGGTATCACAACTACGCCACGGGAACCGTACCCATAGTCACGACGATTTATTTATTAATGGTGCCTAAATGTTCAAAAGAAAAATCGTACATAGAGATAACTTCAAAGAGGAATCCAATTCCAGAAAGGTTCTTGCCATCAACATTAAAAAAGCTTATATTTTGTTAATTTTGGAAAATATTGCATGCAGAATAGACAGATTTGGTCACTTTCACTTGCCACCTTATTTTGTTTACATGCAAGTCGAGATTTGCAAAACTAGACATATAACCCACAAGAACAGAGATACCCAATCAAAAATTTCAATCCATAGAGTGATTTGTCAATATCACATCTACAAACTAAAATGATTACAAAAATCAACAAGAGCCCAGAATTAAGAAAAATAAATTAACAACACATACTCTCACCGAAATGTCAGTACTTCAATTGTGCACAAAAATAACAATTAGAAGCTTCTTCTACTCAAACAAAAGGAGTGAAATTCATAATTTTAATTCCAATATAAAGTACTCATAAAAATGTACTAAATAAATTAGTACTAACAAATGAACTGATATTTCAATAGGATTCAAGGACTTTAGAAATTCAAAATAAGGGGAAGAATTAAATGAACAGAGAATCTCTGTGTAGTTGACAAAGAAACAAAAGACAAAGTAGACCAAATATATTTGAACACCTGAAATTACTTCAGTGATCAACCCAAAATCCAATTAACACCATTTAAATGCTCAACATAAAAATAAAAATTCCAGCTACACCATAACATAGATAAGTAAACCAACACTCACATGTAAACACAAAGAATACTGAAACAGCATGAAACTAAAAGTGAGAAATGGAACCTTTTGTAGCCAAAATTTCTTCTGCACTTTTATTAAAAATAAGCCTTTGAATACACCCCGAAGTAAAATCTACAACGAACCCGAAAAAGAACCGCGACAGGCGCACTCGAATGGTGACCTCGACGACCTCGACGGATTGAACGTTTTAGGTGCTTTTAGGCCGATTTGGGGCTGGTTTTGAGATGGGTTTTACTGCTTTTGGAGCTGAATTTCATGCTAGATTTGAGGTGTTCTTGGAGCTGTTTTGCAGTTGCTTTTCCTAGCTTTTTGGAGTTGAAATTTGGGCTGTAATGGGATGTTTTTTGGCTGATCGATTTGGAGGTAAATGAGCTGGTTTTCATACAGGGAAAAAGAGCTCATGAGCTGTCGCTATGGAGAAGAAGAAGCTCAGGAAGGGGGTGTTATTATTTTGGTCCTTTTTTGGCTTAAGGTTGAAGATGAAGAAAAGGGTCTTTAGTTTTTTATCAGAAAACGATTGTTGTCTCTCCTAGGGTGTAGATCCTTTTGTTTTTAGCGAGGTTTAGTTTTATAGGAAGTAAGAATTAGGTTAGGTCAAATGGGGAATGGATATGGACTTGGACTTAGAAAATTGGGTTTGAGCATGTCTTACTGGGTTTTAATTTTAGGGTAGGAAGACTAGGTAACATAATGTATCTATAAAATATAATAACCAATCTTAATTAAAATAAGTTACTAAAATAAAACTAAATACTAGAAGTGAAACTATTCGTATTTTTTAATTTTATGAAATGTGGATAAATTAAAAGTAACTAAATAAAATATCAATTAGCTAAATAAAGAAAAATATTATATATATTTTTTTAATTGTCATTTGTTTTGCGATAAAATAAAGTAAAAGACTCAAAATTAGTTGAAATAACTATACTAGACCTAAACTAAATATTTACGCTAAAAATGTATAAAGAATTTTGGGGAGCGTAAAAAATTACATGTCTAGAGGTTACCTCCTGGATTACTTGCAAACTTAAAACATGACGCATGCAAATATATAGGCTATTGCGGGAATTTAAATATGATGCAAATTTGGACCATGAAGATTGTCTTCGAACGGTGAAGATGATGTCCTTAGACCGTGACGTCCTGGGCCATGAATCGTGAGATAAGGGATTCGTAGGCCATGAAATGATATTCTCGGGGCATGAGAATGGTGCCTTTGAACCATAACGTCTTTGAATAATGATGTGCAGTACTGAGAGATCCTCATGCCATGCCATGGTGTCTTTCGGCTATGAGGATGATGTCTTCGGACTATGACGCCTTCGAAAAATTTGGCTATGCTTCAGCCCATGAGATGCAAAGACATGATACTTGAGATGAAACAAGACAGAGCTTAGTCCTATGTAAGGTCGAGGGACAGAGCTTAGCCCCGAGAGAAAAGAATAATGCAAGGTTTCGAACATCGTAGCATTTGTGGATAAGCAAGAAGAGACAATGCTTAGTCTCGTGCAGTGGAAGGCAACGTTTAGCCTTATGCAGCGGAGGAGGCAGGGCTTAGCCTCATGTAAGATTGGAGACAATGCTTAGTCTCATGCAGTGAAAGGAAGTGTTTAGCCTTATGCAGTTGAGGAGACAAAGCTTAGCCTCATGCAAGATTGGAGACAATACTTAGTCTCATGCAGTGCTTAGTGATCGGATCCAACCCTATACCACTATAGAATGGCAAGAGTGGTCGATGCAGCTTTTACCCGAAAGGTCGAGATCGAATCCACAGAGAGCTAATATTAGTTTGGAGTTGGGTTTCTATGTAATCTAGCTATGTGCGATGTTCTTAATTGCACTTCCAATCATGCTTTGTTTTGGTTGCTATTCTACTTTTAACACTAATGAAGAATGAAAATAATCTAAGTATGATATTTTTGTAAGGGTTTTCTCAATTGTTAAAAAGGCACTAGGGAAGTGACTTACACCTAGGTGGGTATCTAACGGGGTCTAAAACTTAGGGAAAACTTGTTATAATTGGGATCAAGATATAACCATTGCACATAATTACTCACTCTATATCTCTCGGTAGTTTGAGTGACTTTGCCCTAATTGGCTTTCTCAAGCCTAATTGGGTGTTTACACGATACAAGCAAGATTGGTTCAAGTCGGGTATTGCTATCTCTAGGTTTAACCCTTTAATTAGGGCTATCAATCTCTTGAATGTACCCCAATTCCTTGTTAGCTTGAATTTCCTAGACTTAGTCTCTCTTTCTCAAGAAGAGCCTAAGTCAAAAAGGCACAAACAGTGTTTGCAACCACCAATTCAACATTTAAAGCATGAATCAAGCTAAATGTCATTAACCCATAAATATTTAAGCCCTAAAATTGAAGACCCATTAAATACCCACACTAGGGTTGGGCCACAACCCTTGCTAATGGGTTTAGCTACTCATAATAAAAGAAGAAATCAAAGATGGAGATGAAATATAAGCCATAAAAAGTAATTACAACAGTAAAATGTAAGATTAATTGCTAAAGATGTTCTAACATTACTCTAAAAGGATAAAAACCGCGGTTCACATGCTTTATAAACAACAGATGATCTAAAATTTTGGAAAGAACTATTTATACATAGCTAAATTTTTCGGACAAAATTACCCCTAAGGGGATTCCGCTGACAACGGAAAATGGACCGCCTGAGCGCTTGGACTACCGCGGCCGTACAAAAGCAAGCGCGGACCGCGGTTCTTCTCTTATTAGCTGGTTCTGAACTCTGAGTCCGCTGAGAGCAGAAAAATATCCACCTCAGCGTTCCTTCAACTGCGGCCGTGAGATATGATCGCGGACCGTGGTCTTCAATTTTTAGCTCCACTTTTAGTTCTCTGATTCTCCCTTCCGCTGAGGGCGAGAGTTGGACTGCATTCGCGTCAGAGACACTGCTGCCGTACAATTTCACCGTGGGCAGCGGTAACTTGTTAAGCGTCAAAAACACTTAATTTAAATGCAAATATACCATTGTTTGTAAGTTATAAGTTTTAGTTGCTACAAGTGGTAAAACTTACCTGGACTTTTTCGGAGTTCTAATATTTGAGTAGATCCTTAAATTGAGATGTTGGAATATATTCAGGCCTATTTTGCATTCGAATTTCATCATTCCCGTAGGCTTCAAAGTGCTTTTTTTTCAAATTACTCTTCTGTCTTCTCCAAGCAGCTTGAATTCCATCCAAAACCCATTTTTTCGCAGTGTCAGAGATATCATATTTCTCCTATAAATTGTTTTAATGGGTTACTAAAAAAGTATTGAATATATTCAAACAAAAATTGAATTAAAAACTTCAAACCTTGGTATATGCCCACAAATCGTCTTTTGTGTCCATTTTCCTCCAATCATATATATCGAGAGGGCAAAGATTCACATTCCTTGCCAATGTGCCAAGGAAACTGCCCAATTCTATCACAACATCTTTACTAGGACCAACAGGTTGATTTTGCTCATTTACTACGATCAATTTTCGGTCATGGCTTCTATGTACACATAACATCTTTGTTTTACCTCTTTTCCTTTTTTGAGCAGAAGACCCTACAATAATACAACCATAGATAATCATAAAATTACATATAATTCAATTTTATAGTTGAAAAAGAATGCTAGTATTTGTACGCAAATTCTTGCCTTGTTGTTCACATTGTTCTTGTCCATCAACAGTTGAATTCAATTGCATTTGCTCCTCTAATATTTCTGCTGCAGGGTGGTTGTTTCAGTTAGTATCTAATGGTCTTCAACTAAATTTTGAAGATGCTCACGCTCTTCACTTGACCGTATACAACTAGCTGTAACCTTTATTTTTCTGGTCAGCGATAACTTTTTTTGGTATGCCAAAGAGGCAAGTGTTCCAACATTAATACATGTCGAGTTTTTTCTTTTTTTTCTTTTGTTTCAGACGTTCGTCTTGTCTCATGACTATCAAACTCTGTCAAAATGATAAAACATAAAACAGTTAGAGCCAAAATCAGTATATAAGAAATCAATGTAAATATTGTTCCTATCTACCAACAAATTTAAAGACCTGAAATCAAGATTGACATGAAGAAAAATACTTGATTTACGATCCAAAATTACACAACATGCAAAGAAAATTACATTCAAATAAAATTATAGAACAATCAAAGAAGCAATATCAAATAACATTCTTTTTTATTTTCTTTCAAAGTGATGGTACAAAGAAGAATAGAAGAAAATGCAAAAGAGAGCTCTTCTGAAGTTATTCATATTTGCATATGCAAAAAATGTTCAGAAATTACTCTTCAATCATCAGCATCCATCCAACCCCAATCAGTATCATCAATACCATCCTCTTATTCCAATGTTTCTATATTTGTATCTTGTAAAAGCTCTGTATGATATGGCATATCAATGACATCACTAGGAACATCTTCTCTCGACCATAACATCAACATCAGGTAATCTAATTGATGAACCAATGTCATCATCAAGCTCCCTCCAAAATATGTCTGCATTGTTATCACAATTCTCTTCCTCCAAATCATACAAGTCAACAGGGACTCTGTTTCTTGGGTAATAAACATCATTCTCTATTGGATCCTCCACATAAGAAACTTGATGCACTTGAGATGCCAATACAAAGGGGTCATCGTCACTACATGATCTGTTGAAGTATACCCGAGTTAAGCCATATTCATCTATTTCATTATGGAACCAATTATATCTACACAATATAACACTAAAACAACCCCAATAATCAATCTCAATAATATCCTGAATAGATTCATAATAGATAACCTCTCCATCGATAGGATTTGAATCTCTAGCACTAGAAAAACTATCAGTTTTTGCTGACAGAACCACTCCATTATTTTGAGTCTTGACTCGGCTATCTCGTTCCATCGTATAAAATCAGTATCCATTGATGAAATATCCAGTATATCTTTTTGCAACTATATTAGGCCCTTTATCTAGCCATCGTAAATGATTTGGCACTTCAACAGTTTTAACTTTCTCTTTGAACCAGTTGCCGAATTCCTGACTATGATTTCGTGCTATAATCCATGCATTTGATCTTGTATTATTATCAATTAAACTCTTATGTTCCCTGCAAACATGAATATTTTAGATTCATATATTAGGTCTTTATGAATAAGGTATAAATTATCATATCATATAAATAAATTAATAAAGTTTATAATAAAAATGATAATTATCTTACTGGATAAACATCTCCATTTGTTCATCTCCGGTATTGAACAGAACATATCGATGTGCTTCAAAACATAATTGTAAACCCATGGTAAATGCATTGCCTTTGTTTTTCTTCTGACGTCCGATTAAATGGGCTATCTTAGGGAATATAGGTGACATATCATCTCCCTCTATTTCAACCCCTTCATCATCTTCTGTTTGATACATGCTAAATCTTGTTTACCTCATCATGTAGGTATCTCGAACAAAAGGTCAAGTACTCTTTGGCCTAAAATCCCTTTGCTATTGACGCTTCCGGCTGATATCGGTTACGAACAAATGCCTCATACTTACATAGATTTCTCTAAATAGAATACATCCAACGTAAATGAGTCGGACCCCCAAGATTAATTTCATCTACTAAATGGATAGGCAAATGTTCCATTATGTCAAAAAAAGTTGGAGTAAAGACCTTTCAAGGTCACATTCAATTTCATTGATTTCAGATTGCATTTTATCAAGATCTCTTCGCCTTATAACCTTGCTACATATGACTCTAAAGAAGTTCCCCAACCTAATCAAGACCAAAGAAACATTCTTGGGCAACACTTTTCTAACTGCAACCTGGAGCAGGTAATGCATGATAAAATGAGCATCATGACTCTTGTACCCTGATACTTTCATTTCCTCCACTTCCACACATTGTGATATATTTGACCCACATGCTTTTGGTAATTTCACATTTTTTAAAATAGCGCAAAATAACTTTTTCTCTTCTGGTTGCATGGAGAAACAAGCTTTAGCCAAATAAACTTTTTTATTATCCTTATCTTTTAATGGTTGAAGCTCTTTTCGTATCCCCATCTCTTCCAAGTCATAGCGAGAATTTACATGATCTTTTGACTTTCCAGGCATATCCAATAAAGTACCAAGCAAACTATCACATATGTTCTTCTCGACGTGCATTACATCAAGGTTGTGTCTCAATTTGTTATGTGCCTAATACGACAATTCATAAAAGATTGATTTTTTTATCCATGGACCCTCATTACCCCGGCACCGTTTCTTTTGACCCTTTCCAAAGACATGATTAAATTCACGCAATTCTTCTGACATATCTACACATGACAAGGGAGTAGGTGCTATTCTATGATCCTCTTTACCATCAAATGATTTCTTATCTCTTCGAAATGGATGACCAGGAGGCAAAATACCCGATGACCCAAGTGACACATCTTACGACTATGTTTGAGATACTGAGAGCATGTGCCATAATTACAAGTCGGGCATGCCAGTCTCCCCATGGTGCTCCATCCGGAAAGCATTGCTAGTGCTGGAAAATCACTAACTATCCACAACAAGGCTGCACGCATTTGAAACGTTTGGTCAGATTTAGCATCATATGTTTTTATCCCTGTTTCCCATAGTTCCTTCAATTCAACAATTAGTGGTTGTAAGTACACATCTATATCATTTCCTGGTGAAGAAGGACCTGGAATGATCTTTGACAGCATTATATACTCCGGCTTTATGCAAATCCATGGTGATAAATTATAGTTCATTAGCATAACAGGCCATGTGCTATGGAAAATGCTCATGGTTCGAAACGGGTTAAAACCATCACTTGAAAGACCCAATCTAACATTAAGAGGATCCCGAGAGAAATCCTTGTGCAAGAAATCAAACTTCTTCCACGCTTCCCCATTAGTAGGAGGTCTTAAATTACCATCATTGGGTCGTTCAATAGCATGTCATCTCATAGCTGCAGCTGTTTTAGAGCACACGAATATCCTCTGAAGCCTAGGCTTTAAGGTAAAGTACCTTAAAACTTTTGCAGGGATTTTGGAGCTAGCATTAGTCATGCCATCAACAACATTCTTCCATCTAGAAGTTCCACATACAGAGCAATTATCATTCTTCTCATTTTCATTCCAAAAAGGCATGAAATCCTTAGGGCACACATGTATGTTTTCATAATGAAGACCCAAATCTTTTATCATATTTTTTGCCTTGTAAAAAGACTCGGGTAGCTTAGCAAATGGAAATGCCTCTTTTAACAAGTCTAACAAGTCTGAAAAAGCCACATTACTCAAGTCATGAATGCATTTGATTAAGTACAATCGAATGGTGAAACTCAGCTTAGAAAAATTCTCACACCCCGGATATAGCTCTTGTTTTCCTTCCTCCACTAATTTAAAAGATTTCTTTGCATCTTCAGTTGGTCCCTCTCGCACACCTTCTTCATGCCTCATGTCACCCTCAACATTTCTAAAAGTGTCATGAAGTAGTCCATCAATATCATCATGCATGTTGGAACCTTCATCACCATTGCTTGGATGTGGATTATTTCTCGAGGAAATCTTTTCCCCGTGAAAAATCCATTTGGTGTATCCTTGAATAAATCCATAACCAACCAAGTGATCCTCTACCACATTTCTAATACGCCAATAACAATTAGCACATTTTTTGCAAGGACATAATATTTCATTGCCTTCAGAAGCCCGTTCAAATGCCTTATCGAGAAAATCATTCACTCCACGAATATACTCATTTGTGGATCTTCGGAGACCCATCCAACTTTTATCTCCATTATCCATTGAATATTAAATCCCCTATGGGTCACAAATGCAAATCATAAAAATTAAGATCTAAATAACAAATTCTAGGAATTACCGGAGATACATAATTATATCACTTAATCTAAAGCTTTCTCTACTATACAAAAAGAAAGAGATGCAAACTATGACAATGATATTAATCGCGAGACCAACTAATGTGCTAAAGTAGCATATATGTGATAATACTGAAAAGTTAAATGCAATATAACAGAGGAACTTCTCATATCATGCTTATTCAATTATCTTGACATTGCCTAAATATGATATAGTAAGCAGCTGACTTGCTGTCCACAGTGATAAAAATCATCATAAAAAAGAGAATCATGTTGATATTTCCATTTACATAGTAACTGAGCATCTGCTGAAAAGAGAGGTATCAACTCTTTGCATTTAAGTAAATATTTCTTTCCTAATTATGATTAGCTCTCTACTAATTACTTTTTGGCAGTGTTTTTATAATTCAAATACCAATTTATTAAATGATTGTGGAGCTGATAAATCACCACCACCAACTCAAAATAGAAAACATAAAGAACAAACAAGCAAACTAACAACTACTTAAAGGGGAGACCTCTCTGTTAATTAAACCTCTGTTTTAACAGAGCTCTTTATACAAACGTTGACTTGTTAACAGAGCTCTTTATACAAACGAACGGAAAATCACTAAAATCAGCACCTAAACAAACCCAATTGCACACTGAAGATAACAAAATATAGAGATGAATTGAACACAAAGACTACAAATCATGCAAAACACTATCTTCATCCTTTATGGAAAACACATTGTTAGTAGGATGTAAAACGAATAGGAAGAAGGAACAGTGCAGTAACATGATTTAATATTCACATTAAGAGTTATGTAACGAATACACTTTGCAACACTGTGATAAAAAATGTTGCACTGACTTTGCCAGAAATGACTCTGACCTACTGGTGGTCAGATTCCTAGTTCTGTCATCTTCCATATTAACTCGATCATTTCACGTAAGTAGATTTCAACAAATAGGTGCAAAATTCATCACTGAAACCAAATCACACTTAAACTTTTCATTGAAACATGCTAACAGAATCAGAAATCAACAGAGGAAAGAGTTCACAGATTTAAGGAAAAAATGCATAACTCAAATCTCTTTCATGATTTAATGAAAGAAACAAAGGCATGTGAATATACTTGTTAAAACATTGTTATTCAATAATATTTAGAAAAGGAACGAAAATTGTATATAACTTGACGTGCTTGAAGATAAAGATTTTCCAGAACAAAAATAACAAGGTTCAATATTGTGACAACTAGAGAACCTCATGAAACACACACCATAATGAAGGACATAAATGGTCTTTGACAGAAGATAATTTGAAGAAATCCAGAGGTTAGAGAAAGCTGTAGATAAGATTTTCAGGCCAAATATTTCCACACCACCTAGTAACACAGATTTTCAAGAAATCTTTGTCATTCTAAACAGATATGAAAACCAAAATTTTATAGCAAATATAACAGTAAATGCTAACGACAAAAAAAGCTTCTGCAGATTGCGCAGCAACTTTTCGTAGCTCATGCCTGCAAGGCAGATTGGGGAACATATGTGCAAGGACGAGAAAGAGTAATAAGACGCATGACCTGCTTCACTATTGTCCTTTGCCTTAGCGCTAATGCAAGAGGTTGTTTAGGTTATTTGAGGAAATAATGTTTCCACATCGTCACTTCATGAGCTTTTAAATGTTGTGATTCTATTACAACAGGAGGGAAAGCCTTTATATGAAGATACTTGATATTGTCTATGTGATGTCAAGGTTTGAACCTCACATATGAAATAAAAAGGTTTTGAGATCTATAATCAAAATAAGACCGCGAGGCTCTTGCTTGTCATATTAACTTTCTATTGACTCAAAGTAACGAACTAAGAGATGAATAACAGAAAGTAGAAGTATTCATACCAAAGTTCTCAAGGGTCGATTGCTTCATCTTCCCAATTTTAAAGTCATTACATCTAATGAGAATTGCTTTAAGAATGAAAACTCCACAATCTTAACCAAAAATTAACTGCTCAAACACATAAGGGAAAAGAGATATGAGACTTTGTATGCCATGGCATATCTGAAATCCATTTCGAACTTTAGGCAACAAATTAGAACACCAGAGAAGGTAAAAAAAATTTCTTCACTTTAACTATAAAGAACTAGTTAAGCCATGGGATTCTGTTCATAAAATGTTGTTCTCTTGGACATAAATGTAGCCCCACCATTGATTTAATTTTCTCGGGAAGAAAGCAACTCAAGAAAACTAACTGAGTACATAACGAGGGTAAGGTTTAGGACGTATCTTCTGTCCTAAAGCACACACAAGTGTATTGACTTGCTTAAACCCAATTTTCAGAGCTGCACCGCCTAGTCAGATTAACCTAGATACAAATCTCCTAGTATAACTCAGAATCTAGACTTATTCCTAGAATGTGAAGGTCCCCGTGCCTCCTTTAGTTGAAAGGTTCAATATTGTTTTGACAGAAAATAAAAGAATTTCTTAATATGAATACTCCAGCACTGTACTTCTCATAAATAATTAACAACACACTAACGCCTGAAGCCTAAAGATACACTAATCAGCAAAGAAACGACAACAAAACAAAAACAAAACAAAGAAATCAACAATCTACTAATCAACAAAAGTCTTAAGTCGTAATCACAAACCACAGCAATTTGTAAACTAATTAGAGAGAATTATCCTAATTAAAATTAAAAACATGTTTAGGAAGGCCGACAAAAAATCGATTCGAGGTTTTTACTTTACTTTATATGATTACCTTCACAAAGAGTAAAGAAACATATAAATTGGTAGAATTAGCTACCCCAATAATTTATTCCCAATTTGTCTTTTACTTGATAAATAAATAAATTAATAAACAAGTATATAACATGAATCTTACCTAGTGTAAAGGAGATGAGACTTAAGTTAGCTTCAAACTGGAGATGCCTCAATAAGATCTCTGTTGATGAATGATAGCAAAAATTTAAGAAAACAAATCTGTTTTGAAGAAAAAGAGAGTTGGATAGAGATCAGAACCTCTAGGGACGGCATGTCTTTTAGGGCTGAACAAATTTCTTGAATTTTCCCGTAAGCCTTTCTCGGTGGTAGCTTGAGTGTGGACGGCAGGTCTTCTAGGGACCTCGGAATTCGATTCTGAGCATATGCCCAAGTCCCATATTTTACTACAGACCCTTCGGGGCCGTCAAAATCATGGGTCAGGGGTCTGTTTATCAAAAATGTTGACCGAAATCAATTTTAATCAATTTTAAAGGCCAAATTTAATATTTTTCTTAAATTTTAAATAAAAGCTTTCCAGAAACGCGCCCGAACTGTGCACATAAATCGAGGAGAAAGAAAATGAGGTTTTCAAGGTCTCAGAACCCGGATTCGAATTCTAAAACACAAGGTGACCCTTTGGGTCATCACAAAGTGTGATCACATCAAGCAAAATGTATCACTAGCAATTAAAACATACCACAAAAATCAAATTTTAACATCCCAACCCACACTTAAGAAAGTGTATTATCCCCAGTTGCACAATATCACAAAAAAGCACAATAAGCGATCAACAGTAGAGTGGGTGTCAGAAGCTCTTCTATCATATCTCAGGATATAGGTGGGACCGATTGTGAACCTTGGTCCTTAATGCTAATGGATCCTCTAAAGCGATACCAAACGTGTTGATGGCTGCTATCATCTCAACTTCCCTAGTTGGAACATCATTTGCAATATCCTCCTCTCGAGCCTTAGTCGGCTATTTAGTAGCAGTGCCCTCAGTAGCACTCACAACAATCAACTTTGCATATCCCGGCTCCTCAAAATTCATCTAGATTCCAATATATTGTACTTATCTTGATCCACGAACTACCTCGACCATAACAGCAAACTGCTCCCGCAGCCACTAATCTTTTGTCTCCTATGTGGCTAGCGAAGCACGATCTCGTGCCTCTAAATCTGCTCTCAACCACTGAAGTGCGTCTTCCATATCAAAGATGCACTCATCATATCCCATCTTTTGAATAGTGACTGTTGATAGGTCCTGAACAGAGAAAATATCATACAATGCCCTCTCGGTGTCTTTGCACATCTCATCATCCTCCTCGGTCTACTCGTATTTCCTAAAAAAATTGTCAATGTATGCACAAAATAAAGTGTCTGCTGCATGTTCTTCCGAGATCTTTCCATTTGATACCGCAAGATAGCTCCAATGTTCATCACAATACGTGTTATCAGGGCATATACCAAGAACACCCACTCCCAAATCACAATATGTTTGTGCATTGCTAACATCAATATAGTGCAGACCCAATTAAACCATGCTAGAGCCGCTCCGGTGATATATGTCTTTGCCAGCCCATTTTTTTGCTTAGCCTATACTGATCTCCCACACAAAACCTCAAGTACATGGTTCAAGTTCGGGCTCTGCTCTCTCCTCCAATACTCTAATTTGGACTGCAAGGGAATGCAATAGAATCTATTTATTATTGTGGATGAGATGTCAACATTTGTCCCTGAAATCCAAACAATATTGTTGCCACTATTAAAATCCCAATTCTAATACAAATCGGGAACAATAGTTAAATTTGCCTCGCCCTTTTGCCCTTGAGCGAAGAGTTTGTCCACCCATTCTTCTTTATTTTTTGCAAAATATCTGGGCAGCTTGACTTGGTGTCCCCAAAGTTCAGAGGTCTCTCAAACAATAGTGGATTGATCTGTTTAGTCCTGATACTCACCCACTATTTCTATGCATTTCCATTCACAAAGTTCTTCTCCCACACGAACTTATCAACCGGAGCACTCAGCTGCCCTTCACCTTTGTGCAGCAGAATAACTCTCTCCTCATCATCACATGAGTCAGGCTCATACTTTGACTCTACTTCCTGTTGTGCCTTGCCATTCCCTTCCCTCTTCTTAGTCAGTGGTGGCTTTGAAGCTCCCTCTCGGATTTAGAGCGGAACAACTCTTGGACTAGGCGGCCATAATTGATGTGCCCTTTGCTGTGTCTGTGCAGGCTGCTCAGAGTTTAGAATGGTGGCTTTAGTGTCCACCTCAGAAGTTCCATTATGTTCCTTGTCACGTCTTGCCTTTGTTTATACCTCCTTAGAACCCTTATCCGGTACATTCTTATCAGTCGGTGTTTTCTTTGAGGGTGGATTACCACTACCACTACCACTCGTACATGACTTTGACTTGGTGTTTTAGAGACAACATTATTACTTGCAAAAGAAGCAAAGCACAATATTAGTATAATGTGCGACACTGAGTGATAGCGTTGCAGGTTGCACCCCACTCTTAACCCGAGAGTGTAAGTATAAAAAATGAGGTACGATTTGTTGATACTCAATTTTTTCCTATAATGCTTTTAAGTGCATATATACCTTCAAAACTATGCATTAGCATCAATTGATATTTTTCCATAATTTTTATATTTTTAAATTGATTTTATCCTAGTATTTTATTTACATAAAATTACAAATTGCATAACAAATGACTTTATAGCATTTCATGACTTAATATTGCTATTTATAGTTATATTATGTTTAAATTATTTCACAAATGGCAAGATTTATACCTTTTGGTTACAATTGCAATAATTTTGCAATTATAGCCCATATGTACATTATTACATTATTTTTACAAAAATAGCTCATTGTAATTTTTCTAAATATATAGTAACTGTTTTAAAATATTTCTATGCATGAAAATTATTTTTTATAATTTGTTAATTATTTATAAAATATTTTTTTTCAATTATTTGGGTATTTAACAAATAACCTTTTTAATTTCTCTAATTTTTCAGACCAAACCCTTTTAATACAAGCCCAAACCCCTTAATAATACCAGCCCAATTCACCCTAAGCCCAATCTGCACCAACCCGACCCAAACCCCATCAAATCGTGGCTGTTGATCCTTTAGATCGATGGTCCACATTAAAACTTACCATAATTAACGTAGAACGACCCCCCCAAACCTTTCATTCACTCCCTCACACGCCTTCCTCATCTCCCTTATCTCTCAACTCTCTCCATTAAAACCTACTTTCTCCGGCACCGTTACCGGTGTATATCTCAGCGTTGTGATGTTTTCTTGTATTCCCCGGCCAATCTTGGCCTCTTACACGCCATGGCTCTTCGACTACTTAGATCCTTGAGGGGATCTCGAAGAACCTAGTTGGTTCTGGTTTGAAGCTCTACTTGTTAGCCTGTCTCAGGCCATTTTTATCGACTGTGAGTGAGAACTTCTCTTTATGTTGTTACGAATCCATGGTTTCTAAGCCAATGCTCTCATCTATGTTATGTTTTCAAAAACCATAGTCTATTACCTTCGATTATTTCAAGATCTGTATAGATCTGAGATGATTCGAGCACTATTACATGTGTTTCTCTAAAAATTTCTTGTTTTAGTCGCTTGTTCTTGCTTTTCCCTAAAACTAGGGGTCATTACGAGTTGTTTTTCAAAGGCTTTCTAACTTCTAGATGTTTAATCGATTCTATTCTTTTCATCTTCTTGACTAATTTTTGCAAGAGTACTCGAACCCTAGTTGACTCTATGTAATATACTGATCTTTCCAATTCTTGCTACGATTTGGGTCTTTCGGTGTTACTAATCGTATTAATTTGCTCTGTATCCTCTGACTTGTATGCTTTTCTTCGTCAAATCCAATATTTTTGTAGTTTTGCCCTAATAAATTCCTGTTAGGACTTGAACCTGATTTTCCCGACTAAGTTCTATGTTTCTATGAAGTTTTACTTAGTTTATTTTTTATTTATGGGAGTTGATATATTATTTCCAGAAATCATTGTTACTTTGAAATTCAGCTGATTAGTTTGCTCTGTTTGAAATTTGTATGCCTAAGTCTTGCATGTTTCCATGTTTACGACCTTAATTAGTCACTCTTGCCTCATTTGATTACCTGTATATTTACTGATTCCTTTACATGATTCTTTACTTAATTAGAACACTGATTACTTTATTATGAATTCCTTTATTTGGTTTGATTTGAACTTCTTTCCTTAATTAGACATCATACTATTACCGTTTGGCTAATTGCCCCTAATTTAAGGAGTCTATTCTGAACCCCTTATGTGATTGGATTCTGATGGCCCTTAATTACTGATTTCTGATTCTTTTACCTTATTGGCTCTACTCTTGAACTACTATATAAGCACTCTCATTCTGCTCCTTCAAGATACGAACACATTGTTCAGAACACACACACATACATTCAAACGCTCTCTTCTTTCTTTGCTACTTGTGCTAACTGTTGGTTTAGCCGACTGAAAGTCAAGGCTAGATAGTGGAATTGCACCTATTTTTTTACATTCTGCATTTTTCTTCTTTAACTGGTATGTCTTTAGTTAAAATTTGAAAATCAACTTTATGTGTTCCATGTCCATACATCCATGGTTGTTCATGTACTAGTTATTCAATTTGTTTCTCTGCTTGCTATTATTAAGCATGTCTAAATTCTGCCTTATGTGTAATCAGCATATCAAACTTTACTTAGTTCTTCGATACTTGTCCAGCATGTTTACTTAGTTCACTCACCCCCAACTGGTATGACCATGTAGTTACTTAGTCTTCTAGTGCATTTTATTGGCCCTAATTGTATGCCAAATTTTGTTCAACAAACTCTTGTCTTCAACATGATCCTGCTGCATTCTTTCCATATGTTTTAACTGTCTGTTACCATGACTGATTTGTTCAGTAGACTCCTAGTTATTCTGTACATTTGTTGTATCAAATGTTTCCCTATTTATGTGGTTTCAACCCTATATGTTCCCAATCCCTTCACCCACTGTTTGTAAGTCTACTTGTGAAGTAAATCTGGGTATTCTATGATTAACTAGGTTGTTTGCTGAGTATGCTTTCCTCAAAGAATGATTTCAAAACTGCTGCTCCTACTCTTAGCCTTCTTCTCAAAACAGGTCACTCTTAGTGTCTTTAAAAAACTATTTCTGAATCTTCTCACTTCTAAAATGTTTTACTAAATCTTTCAACACTATGTCAAGCACTCTTACCCTACTCTTAGGCTATTAAGTTCTACCTCTCTGGTATGTGTACTGCTTAGGGATCCTTGAGATCTCTCTAAAATCTGGCATACCAGAGCTGGCCCTTCAACCCTTCACACTATTTAATGAAAGTTCTTAGTGTGAGTACTGCCCGGGATCCTTGAGGTCCTTAGGGAACTCTGACACACCAAGACATACATTATTGGCTGTGAGATCTTTGGCTTCTGAGACTCTATTGAAGGCCCGACATTCCTAGGTTTACTTTGGGCCTAATTTAGGCTCCTTATAGTATAGTTTAATTTACTTCTGTAATTCTTTTGATCCTGGTGTGTAATAATGTTATTTGTAAACAAATGTTAGGGTGATTAGTAAAAGGGGAGGGCTCCTATATGATGTTTGTGGAAATTGGGTAGATATCATGCTTTAGGTTGATATATAGTAGAAATCATGCTCTTAGTTTATATATATATATTTGCAGTAGAAATCCTGCTTTGAGTTTATAATATGATAGAAATCATGCTTTAAGTCTATATGCTATGTTACTTGCATCAAAACATGTCATGAGTCTATATTATTTGCATTAGAAACCCTGCCTTAGGACACTCACGTTTATATTCTGCATATTAGAAACATGTTATAAGTGCATCACTTCTTTCTTTGACTCTGCATAAGTTATTATCACCTGGAAATCATGTCATTAAACTACTGCTGTAATCATGCTTAATAAAATGATCATCTCTCTGTGCATTAAAAATCCTGATTTAGGACTTTGTTTGAATTGGCTCTAAACTATGTCTACGTCGCTTGAATGAATAACTGTCTATAAAAAAGGTTTAAGAATATTCCCACACATAGATATCATGTTCTAGTGTAAACATGCGCGAAATCAGTTCTGTAACATTAATCACCTAATTCAGTATGCCTATAGGACTGAAAAACCTCAAGTTGTCTTGACCAATTCCAGAATTATGATTGCATACAGACCCCCGCCTAGGCAAGCCTTAGGTAATTAATGGTCTTATAACTGTGAAATCAGGTTTTGTTTATGCGTGACATTGTCCAGGTTTAACAGTCTATAAAATCAATAGGCAAGCTGACTAGGGTTCTGCCACTTCGCTTTTAATCAAATGATACGTATTCTTTGTTTATGATGTTCATCTAGATACCATGTTCTAAGGCTTTCTAAATTTCTTTAACAATCAGTTGTTTGAGATGTGCTTTGTATCTGATTATGTGTGGAGGCAAACATGAGCCCCTAATTGCTTCCCTATTTGACAGTCCTATGTGTTCTTTGTTGTCACTTATATTTAACCTTTTAAATACCTTAGGAATGTCTAGAACTGCCTAAGTATAGAGGTCCTAAATGCCTCCGGGACCACAAGGAAGGGACGGGTAAAGCACGCTTAGAGTTCGTTAACTAAACTCGCTTATATAACCACTAAGGGGAGGGTAATGGGTAGTAAAAGGATATGATGACCTGCGCACTAATACCACGTGTAACCCCTCTAGTTGAGGACTGCTTACTACGTATTGTACATATGTGATCCTATAGGATAATCAACTTAGGAATTCCCTTCCCCAATTCACATATGTGTGCTTAGACTGCCTAAACTTCCTTAGTTTATGTATGTATGCTTGGACTGTTCAAACTTCCTTAATTTACGTATGCTTAGACCATCTAAACTTTCTTGATTATATATGTATGTTTAGACTGCATAAACTACCCTTATTTGCAAATGTGTGCTTAGACCGCTTGCTTGTCAAATGACTAATTCACATAATTAAGTTTGGCCGGGACCCACCTTTGTGGAACGCGAGGGGTGCCTAACACCTTCCCCTCAAGGTTATTTCGAGCCCTTACCCTAATCTCTGGTAATGCAAACTGGTTACATGAGTTAATTTCTCTAGGTATTCTAATGTACCATAATCCGTTAGGTGGCGACTCTTCAAATACCCGATTCCCAAAAGGAAATGAGTTGTTCCCCAATGAATGTCGAAACCCGGAAGGGGGCGTGACAGCATGGCGACTCTGCTGGGGATATTCTAGGCTCTTACCATAACGAACTTGTTTTTCTGAATTAGTCTTAAGCATGCTTTATCCCGTGCACTATCACGACCCCACATGCCCGGTCGTTATGGCACCTATCACATTACTAGGCAAGCCAACCTAACTATATAACCACAATGAATTTCTTTTATAAAACCATTTTCTATCATGGACTTAAATACCAATTTTCATAAGAAGTGTTTAAAACAACAAAAATATGCGGAAATCAATAAAACAATAAACCAACACAGCCCAAACATCTGGTCTCACAAGTCTAGAGCCTCTAAATATACAACCAACTGTCTAATACATCATAAGTCTAAAATGCAGAAAAGAACAAGATAGGAAGGAGGAAAGCAGGGCTGCGGACGCCATGCAGTTTCCTTGCAGTCTCCGACAAACTATGATAATGCTGAGGACCCTAACTCTGCCGCTCGGGCACCTGGATCTACACACAAGGTACAGGGAGTAACGTGAGTATGCCAACTCAGTAAGTAACTAAAGTAAATAAGGTCTGAAAGATGTGACGAGCAGTCAAAATAACAGATCAAACTCCACAGTTTAAAGAAAACCAGTTTCATCATAAAATCTTCGGTTTTAATTGGAATACTTGAAATCATTTACTTAGTAATTTTCAACAGAGGCTTATTTTCAAAGAAGAGTGAAATCAATGAAAATATCATAAATGGGCTCCTCGGGCAAGGTATCACTCATAATATGGCCTCTCGAGCAGCCTCTCAGTCACTCAATACTCACTCTCAGCACTCAGGCTCAATAATATCTCATAATAGTAATAATCATAGTAACCGCTGCATCGTGCAGCCCGATCCATAGTTTATAGTCGACTACGCTCATTGGGGTGTACAGACTCCGGAGGGGCTCCTACAGCCCAAGCGTCATATCGCTGCGGCGCGTAGCCGGATCCAATATATATCGCTATGGCGTGCAACCCGATCCATAATATATATATATATATATATATATATATATATATATATATATATATATATATATATATATATATATATATATATATATATATATATCTTCACCATTAGGTCCTCAACCTCTCTCAGTCATTAACCTCACAGCCGATTGGGCATAACAGTAGAAATCAGGGAACTCAGTCCGAACAGTCCTCACATTTTAAGAAGTACAGTGATAAAACCAGTTTTAAATAATAAACAGGTAAAACATGATTGAGGATATGCTTTCAAACAAATAGAGTGAGGAAAAATAGTAAAAATGCCCCTAAGGGTCTGAACAGGTCGGCACAAGGCCCTAAACATGACATACAACCCATAATACAGTGTAAATGTCTAAAATACAGAATATTATAAGATTTCAAATCAAATACACGACTTAATAGTTGTTACGGGATGGACCAAGTCACAATCCCTAGCGGTGCACGCTCACATGTTCGTCACATAGCATGTGCGTCACCTCATTTATCAAAACAAATTCGAAATACCGGGGTGTGTACCCTCAGTTCCAGATTTACAATGGTTACTTACTTCAAACTGGATGAAAATACTAATCCGCGAAGCCTTTGCCTCTCTCCTCAGCCTTAACTTGCACCGAATCTACCCACAATTATAATCATAACATTAGAATACGCTAAAGGATCGAAGCCCAAGCGAAAATAATCAAATTATACCAAAAATCTCGAAATTGGCTAAACCTGACCCCCGGGCCCACGTCTCGAAACTCAATAAAAATCACATCAACTGAATCCTTATCCTCCCACGAGTTTATTCATACCAAAAGCATCAAAATCCAACCACAAACGACTCCTCAAATCCCAAATTCTAGGTCTCCAATTACAAGCCCTAGTTCTTCAATTTTAGGCTTAAATTCCATGATTAATTAGGTAGAATTTACATAAGAATCGAGTATTAAGTCCATGAATCTTACCTCCAAGTGTTTCCCCATGAATCCCTCTTCAATCCTCTTCAAAAATCTCCAAAATCGCTCAAAAATGGTGGAAATAAACCCCAAAATCGCGGACAAGATGACTATTTAAACATTCTGCCCAAGACTCAATTCCTTCTTCGCGAATGCAGTCAGCGCCTCGCGTTTGCGAAGCACAAAAATTCCATTGACCAAAATTCTCCTACGTGTACGTGAATGCATCATTGCGAACGCGATGCCTCAACCTCACCAACCATCGTGAATGCGGTCAGGCATCTCGCGAATGCGATGCTTCCCATTCCGACCCTTCGCGAATGCGGGACCCCCTCGCAAACGCAAAGGCCAAATCTGATGCCTACCTTCCTGACCCTTCGCGAACGCGAGGGTCCACCCGCGGACGTGAAGAACAAAATGTCTGCAACAGCTGAAACCAAAATCTACAACTTCCTTAAACTTGAAATGGCCCGTTCAACCATTTGAAACTCACCCTAGGCCCTCGGGACCTCAACCAAACATGACAACATATCCCATAACCTCATTAAAACTTGTTCCAACCTCTAAAACGCCCAAAACAACATCAAAACACCAAAATTACATCGAATTCAAGCCTAAGAATTCCAAAAACGTCTAAATTCCGCTTTCGATCAAAAAGTCTATCAAACCACATTCGAATGACTTGAAATTTTGCACACGCATCCCAAATGACACAATGGTCCTACTGCAACTCCCGGAATTCCATTCCGACCCCTATAGTAAAATCTCACCTATCAATCGGAAAACGCCAAAATTCTAATTTCGCCAATTCAAGCCTAAATCTACTCTGGACCTCCAAAACACATTCCGATCACGCTCCTAAGTCCCAAATCACCTCCCAAAGCTATCCAAACCATCGAAATTCATATCCGAGCCCTCTAACACATAAGTCAACATCCGATTGACTTTTTCAACCTAAGCTTCCTCAAAAGAGAATAAGTGTCTCAAACCTTACCAAAACCTTTTCGAACCCGAACCAACCAACCCGATCACATATAGAACCGATAAACAAAACAATAAGAAGCAGAATTGGGGAAAATAGAGCGGTAACTCATGAGACGACTGACTGGGTCATCACATGCACCCTCCCCCCTATTTGAATTTAACTGCTTATTTTCAAGCATTTATGATTTCCTTTATTTCCCAAAAACTGACTTGTCTCTTTGTTTTCTTTTTCCATAACTGTCTTTCAATTATTTAAATACTACATTTATTGTTTTTTTAACGTGCAAATACTTGAAAACATGCTATTTATTGTAGCATAGATCATGCTCAACATCATATTCCACTCGTGCATAATCAATCCTATAGCAACACTTGATGAGTGTTTGCGCTCTTCCTATATAACCCTTTAAATTCGGAAAGGTGTATTTGCGGTAAAACTAGTCGATCAGCGGTGCGTTCGACGGTTCCGTGCCTTCCCCCCTCAAGTTATCCGCTTGAGGGTCCCAGTCTAGACCCCTATAGCAACCCTACTCTGATTAATTGTGCATGCATCATGGTCAAACCTAGCTGGGTTAATATGTTGTCAGCATAATAACCTTTAAGATAAGCCTCGTCCAAAAGTATATTGGGTTTTCCATAATCCCAACGGACGCAACCATGATTGTGTGCATTAATTTTGGAGAAATAATTGTCAATATGCTACTCATTGTTGTATAAATAGACGAACCTGGAGGGGGAAAGGGCCTAACCATCTTTGTTTTGCAAAAAATGAGGCACGGAATCCCCAGTTTTGGTATGGTCGGTAGCATACCTCCACTTTTGCTAGATTGGTGGAGGGATCTTCCCTCAAGTGACCAAAATCATGTGAAATGAGTCTTAGGGAATTTTCCTTCACTATTGGATCTTTAACCAAACAAAATGTTGATCGAGGTTGCCACTATGTTTTGGACAAGGAAAGGTCCGTGTTCCGCTTTGGGACATAGAATTGACTCCTCTCCTAGAAGAAATAGGGGGATTTGGTGGGTTGCCTTGGGATATCCCCGGTCTTTTAGCACCTGAAAATCGCACCACTAGAGGATTCGTTAAAATGATGGGGCTGAAGAAAAATGACAATTTAGAGTGCCTGAAGAATTCCTACATACCTTTTGACTTCCTCTATGAAAGGTACAGTCACAGTAGTTCTTACCGTATTTTTGATGATGAGTTCTCAATCACCTCCTTGTGCTGGGTTCATTGTATGGTATTCGTATTCATTGTGTGCTTCTTGGGCATGTTGGTATTCCCGATCCAAGGGGATAGAATCCATACCAGACTGGCCATGGTGGCCAAAACTTTGATGGACAGGATCGAGGGGCAGACATATACCATTGTCCCTATGATCATTGTAGATATGTACCGGGCCTTGGAACGCTGTCAGAAGGGGTCCAGATTCTTTGAGGGTTGCAATTTGCTGCTATACGTTTGGTTGTTAGAGCATCTCCAAAGGTGTCAATATCGGCCGTTGAATGACCACATAGCTTTCCATTACCCTAAGAGAATGACTTACATTCCGGACATGTTTGCTCAACCTAAGGATGTTGTAGGATGGGTGCAATTCTTCAACAAGTTGACAGAGAACCAGGTTCAGTGGATATTCGTGTGGTTCCCCACCGACGAGTTCATCATCAGATCCAGAGACGTCCCATACTTGGTGTTGATTGGGTTAAGGGGGATATACTATTATGCTCCCCTCAGGGTTGTGAGACAGGCAGGCAGGAGACAGGTCATACCACGGGTTGCTAAAATGAGTCACTTCATAACTGATTTCCAGGGTGATTCCATCCCATATAAGAATGAAGCACAACATATGTGGATTTTGAATATTATTGTAGAGAAGGATACCATCGAACCAGACAGATATCATGCGGGCCGCTCATACTTTAACCCCTCATGGTTGGATGATAATTTATTAGGAATCTTCGAGCCAAGGGTTGGTCTAGGAAACATGGTCATAGATGAGTTTGCCGAAGCAGGGCGAAGTATAACAAGCTGCACAAAAGAGCTCGAGAGTCTGAAGCTGAGCATATGGCAAAGCATAAGTTCGATATGGAAATAACTAATGAGTGGAAAGAAAGAGCTGTTAAATCCAGCGAAAGGCTGGAATAACTGGAGTACAATTTAATGGAATTGGAAGGGAAGATAAGAAAGAGAGTCACCGACTTCCAGAACGCTGAGGGAAACGAAAGAGGGCACTTGGCAAGGGCATTCTTACTGCTAAACCTGCGCGAGCTGGGAGAGCTGATCGACAATAGCATTCAGTCTGGAGAGGGTCCTTCTGGGACCAAGTAGATTAGATTTACTTGCTTTTCTTTTAAATGTAATAAGGCCAAGTGCCATTAGTAACATTATTTAGTGTCATTTTGGGTCATTTATTTTTACATTAATGAAATGAGGCAATTATTGGCATTGAATTTCTCCAAATCTATTTGTCACTAGGCCTAACTCGGACACAATGAGGCTCCCAAATTAGGACATGAATTTACCTTCCCGCAATATGTGTTTAAATACTGCAAATATTTTAGAACCCTTACTGACTTAATAACCTTTTGTTTTTCTTTATTATTCTTTATTCCCATCCTCTAAGGTTGGTTCGCACAT
The DNA here is from genome assembly GCF_000393655.2 of Nicotiana sylvestris. Lineage (NCBI taxonomy): Eukaryota > Viridiplantae > Streptophyta > Magnoliopsida > Solanales > Solanaceae > Nicotiana > Nicotiana sylvestris. The sequence goes on along the minus strand of NC_091064.1, from coordinate 120,380,779 downwards.
ACTGGCATCATCAACATATCACACTAGATCTAGAGGCCCTCCACCTCCTCCTTCACCTCCTCCAAGTAATACAAAGAGCAAAGGGAAAGCTAAAATGGATGATTTAAGTGGTATTCGAAAGGAAAATAAGGAGAATGCAGAAACTTCAGACGGTCGGAGTACTCGGGCACCAAATGATTTGGTTTTACGGTTTGCACAAAAGATTCTAGAGCTACAGTGAGAACTTGAGCAGGTCCGCAACTTAGCAAACCTATTCCTCACCCTGAATGTCCCCGTTGTCAATACAAAACATCAAAAACCTAGCACCTCCCCAAAATGCACCAAACCAGCATCCACAAAACCCTCCCCCACCGTATCAATATGCAACTCCACCTCAGAATCTTAATCCCTTACCGATACCAACTCCACCACAACACCAATATCAACCAATCCAATACCCACCAACCACTACTTATCACACTCCCCCGAACACACCACAACCCATTCCCGATCTTCAAAACTCAACCAATGACCAGCACTACACCTAGGTTTCTGGCACTCACCAAAACAACCCTATATATGTGGAAACCGTACCTCACTCTACTCAACCAATCTCCTATACACCAGAATCTGCTGCGAAGGACCTGCTCATTAGGAACATGGCTGAGTAACTCAAGAAATTGACAAGTCGAGTAGGCAGAGGGATTTCAAGGTGTCGAAGGAGGAAGAGGGATATAAGGTTTGAATTATGAAGACTTATGCATACAACCAGATGCAGAACTACCGGAGGGTTACAAACCTCCCAAGTTCGAGATGTTTGACGGTACAGGTGATTCTAGGGTTCATCTAAGGACTTATTGTGACAAACTCGTCGGGGTCGAAAAGGATGAAAAGATCCGGATAAAACTTTTTATGAGGAGTCTTACGGGAGATGCTTTGTCCTGGTACATTAGCCAAGATCCTAAGAAATGGTCCAACTGGGTGGGTATGGCATCTGGTTTCATGGACCGATTCAGGTTCAACACAGAAAATACACTAGATATTTTCTACATTCAGAACCTCAAGAAGAAGCCCATCGAGACTTTTCGCAAGTATTCTACTCGATGGAGGTTGTAAGCGACCAAGGTCAGGCCAGCATTGGACGAGGAATAGATGAACAAGTTCTTTGTCAAAGCACAGGATCCACAATACTACGAAAGGTTGATGGTTATTGAAAAACATAAGTTCTCTGACATCATCAAACATGGGGAAAGGATCGAAGAAGGCATCAAGAGCAGGATGGTAACAAACTTTGAGGCATTACAGGCCACAAACAAAGCACTACAATCAAGCGGCATATCAAAGAAGAAAGACATCGTGGCAGTAATGGTGGCTCAGGGCCCAAAATATCCACTCACATATCAAACATCTCCACTCACATACCAAACACCTCCACCCACATACCAAACACCTCTGCGCACATACCAAGGGCCTTCACCTACATATCAATCCTCATCTCCCAAATATTCCCAATCAGGCACTACCTATCACACCTATAATTCCCAACCATCCCTTTTCCAGTCACCTCTAACTTGCCAAAATTATCCAAGACGACGACCCAATTTTGACCGCAAACCACTCAGACAATACACCTCTATTGTTGAACCCATCGACAAGCTGTATCATAGGTTGAAGGCCGCTGGTTACATCACTCCTATTCCCGCTATGGCAGTAGAGAACCCATCCCAATGGGTCAACCCAAACAAAACCTATGTGTATCATTCCAGTATGAAGGGGCACACCATTGACGAGTACCGAACTTTGAAAGATAAAATCCAGACATTGATTGACAACAAGGTCATATAGGCAAAGAAGCTGTACCCAATGTCCACAACAATCCTCTCCCGGATCATAGGGGTAGTGCAATACATGTGATAGAGATGGATGAAGAATGGGATCCTGAGGGGTCAATCGGGCTTATTCGAGAAAGTGATGACTTTAAACTCGCAGTCATATTTACTCCTATTGTAGTACAGACTCAGTCACCAGTCGAGGTTGAGGTAGCTGCATTAGTTCTATTTGAGGTAGAGGTAGCCCACTTGTAGCCAAACCTATTCCATTTGAAGTGGAAGTGGCCACAACTTTCACAGTGACATTATCAACCACACCTCCTTTCGACTCAAAAGCAATACCCTGGGATTATGTTGCCGAAGCTAGAGGAAAGGCAAAGGCAAAGGTGGAAGAATCTAATGTTGCACAAGGAATGACCAGAACCGGAAGGGTCTATACACCCGAACACTTGGGAGGACCAAGTAAGGATGCCACTACCAAGCAGCCTGTCATTGAAACAGGACCACATGACCTCTGGAGGAAAGTACAGGCGAGGGAATACTCCATCATTGATCATTTGAACAAAACCCCCGCTCATATATCCATCCTATCAATATTGAAGAATTCAGAGGCACAGAAGAATGCTTTGATGAAGGTGTTAAGTGAAGCTTACCTACCCAAGAATATCACATGCGGAGAGATGGCCAACATGGTAAGGCAAGTGCTGGAAAGTCATAATATAATCTTCCACGAGGATGAACTACTGCCTGAAGGGTTGAATCATAATCGAGCATTGCATATCACGGTACAATTTGAAGACAAATTCATTGCCAGATTTCTGATCGATGGAGGTTCAATCCTCAACATTTTTTCGTTGGACACTCTGAAAAGATTGGTAAAAGGTTTCCATGAAATACGAGCAGGAAACATGAACATGAAAGCCTTTGATGGGTCTCAAAGGGCCACGATTGGGGAGATCAATCTTTGTCTGCAGATAGGGCCAACTTGGTTCGACGTTGAATTCTAAGTGCTGGACATATCATCTTCATACAATCTTCTGTTGGGTCAACTTCGGATACATGCCACTGGGGCTATGGCTTCCACACTAACCAAGTCATGAAGTTTGAATGGAACCATCAGGAGGTGATCATCACGGGGACGGGAGTAACCTTATTTACACCAGTCAAACCATCCCAGTTATCTGGAATAGAAGAAGGCTAGGAGGGGAAACTTATCACCACATCGAACATGTCAATGCCGTTGAGAAAAACAAATGGTGGAGTAACAAGATAGAAATCATACTAGCATGGTCTGGGTATGAACCTAGGAAAGGGCTTGGGAAGAATCTCCAGGGCATTACCAAACCAATACAGTTAAAACGTCATGGTACTACCTTCGGGCTCGGATACCAGTATACATGGCAGGAGTATGATGATTGGTTGCCTCCATGGCATAGAGCTTATTACCCTCTCAAGCAACCAGTGCCACATCTGGGTCAGACTTTTCACTAGGTTGATACAATATGAGGAACTGCAGAAGAAGAAGCTCTAGCTGGGCTAAGGAATTTGTTCTTAGAGGATGAGGACATGGATTGTAGTGCAATAATTGAGGAGGATGAGGAAGAAGGCCTCACCATTCAGACTATGGTAAAGGGAGCTATTCTTAGGAACTGGACTGCCACACCATCCTGGACCTGCCGAGTCCCTGGGTAGCTTGGCAATCAACTTAATTTTATTTCTATAGCCATGCTAGACATCTAAAATATTTTCAGTATTTTTGTTTTAAAGACTCACTTGTTTCAAAATAATCGCTCGATTCATCGAGCCGTACTTGTTTTGGATGTTTTCAGTTTTAATGCATTGCTATTTATTATTCATTATTATCTTCCACACTTTTCTTTTTACAACGTTATTATTACTTTTCCTGATGAACCGATGACCGTGCCATGTAACGAGACAATGCAATATAAGGCTAGTGACTCGTAGGAAGAAGATGAAATACCTGAGGAGGTTGTTAGAGAGGTTGAGAGCTTTGAGAATAAGCCTAAGTCCAACCTGGACGAAACCGAAGCAATAAATTTGGGAGACGCCGAAACCACCAAAGAGACTTGCATAAGCATTCACTTATCACTGCCAGAGAAAGAGGAGTACATTTTTTTCTCAAAGGAGTATGATGATATCTTTGCATGGTCATATGACGACATGACTGGTTTGAGCACGTCCATAGTGGCTCACAAGTTGCCTACCAATCCCAAGTGTCCGCCGGTAAAGCAGAAACTCAGAAAATTCAAACCAGATATGAGCCTGAAAATTAAGGAGGAAGTTACTAAGAAGATCAAAGCCAAAGTCCTCAGGGTAGTTGAATACCCAACCTGGTTAGCCAACATTGTACCAATTTCGAAGAAAGATGGGAAAGTCAGAGTAAGTGTTGACTATCGAGACTTAAATAGAGCAAGTCCCAAGGATGACTTTCCACTACCAAATATACACATCCTGATCCACAATTGTGCTAAGCATGAACTCCAATTCTTTGTAGATTGCTTCGCGGGTTATCACCAGATCTGGATAGATGAAGAAGATGCAGAGAAAACAGCTTTTATTACACCATGAGGGGTATACTACTACAAGATGATGCCATTCGTTCTAAAGAATGTTGGGGCTACTTACATGAGAGCCATGGCAACCATCTTCCATATTATGATACATAAAGAAATAGAGGTGTATGTGGACGACGTCATTATCAAATCCAAGAGGGCCGCAGATCACAAAGAAGACTTAAGAAAGTTCTTTGACAGGTTAAGGAGGTACAACTTAAAATTGAACCCCGTGAAATGTGCATTCGGGGTTCCCACAAGAAAGTTATTGGGATTCATTGTCAGTCGTCGGGGAATCGAATTGGACCCGTCCAAAGTTAAGGCTATTCAGGAGTTACCGCCACCTAGGAGCAAAAAGGACGTGATAAGCTTCCTAGGACGTCTCAACTATATCAGTCGCTTCATAGTGCAGTCCACAGTTATATATGAACCCATATTCAAGATGTTGAAGAAAGATGCCGAAATAAGCTGGACCGAAGATTGTCAGAAAGCTTTCGACAAAATCAAGGAGTACCTGTCCACACCACCGGTCTTGGTCCTGCCAGAGCCAGGATGGACCCTCTAAAGTACATATTTTAGAAGCCCATACCGATTGGGAAGTTAGCCAAGTAGCAGATACTATTAAGTGAGTTCGATATCATCTATGTAACTCAAAAGACAGTCAAAGGACAAGTATTGGCAGACCATCTTGCTGAAAATCTCGTGGGAGGAGAATACGAACCCTTGAAAACGTATTTTCCTAATGAAGAAGTGTCATTCGTAGGAGAGGACATTACTGAAGCATACGACGGTTGGAGGATGTTCTTTGATGGAGCTGCTAATTTCAAAGGAGTGGGCATTGGAGCTGTCTTGGACTCGAAAACCGGCTAGCATTATCCGATATTTGCTAAGCTCAGATTTCCTTGCACCAACAACATGACAGAGTATAAAACTACATACTAGGGCTCAACATGGCAATCGACATGAATATTCAGGAGCTGCTGGTAATCGGTGATTCAGATTTGCTTGTGCACCCTGTACAAGGAGAGTGGGGCACCGAGAATTCCAAGATACTGCCATATCTGCACCATGTATAGGAATTGAGAAAGAGGTTCATGAAAATAGAGTTTCAACATGTTCTCAGAATTCAGAATGAGTTTGCTAATGCATTGGCCACTTTGTCATCCATGATACAACATCCAGACAAGAATTTCATTGATCCCATACTAGTGCAAATTCATAATCAGCCGGCGTATTATGCCCATATTGAAGAAGAAATAGACGGAAGCCTTGGTTTCACGACATCAAAGAATATTTGGCAAAAGGAGAATATCCGGAGCATGCGAACCATACTCAGAAATGCACACTTCAGAGATTGTCCAATCGCTTCTTCCACAGTGGGGGAAACTTGTACAGAAGAACTCCTAACTTGGGATTGCTAAGATGTGTCAACACAAAAGAGGCTTCTAAGCTACTTGAGGAGATACATGTTGGGACATGCGGCCCGCATATGAATGTTTTTGTCTTGGCCAAGGAAATACTTAGGGCCGGTTACTTTTGGATGACAATGGAGACAGATTACGTCCAGTATGTCCGAAAATGCTACCAATGTCAAGTGCATACCGATATGATAAAAGTGCCACCAACTGAGCCCATCAACAAGCTCACATTGGCCATTCGCTTCCTGGGGAATGATTTCATCGGTCCGATCGAGCCCACTGCTTCAAACGGGCACAAATTTATTCTAGTAGCCATTGACTACTTCACAAAATGGGTGGAGGCTGCATCCTACAAAGCTGTAACCAAGAAAGTCGTCGAAAATTTTGTCAAGGATCGTATTGTTTGTCGATTCGGATTTCCCGAGTCCATTGTCACTAATAATGCCGCAATTCTCAATAGTGATCTAATGAAAGCCATGTGTGAAACTTTCAAAATCAAGCACAAGAACTCCACATCATACAGACCTCAGGTGAACGGAGCTGTAGAAGCCGCCAACAAGAATATCAAGAAGATACTAAGTAAGATGGTAGAAAATCACAAACAATGGCACGAGAAGTTACCCTTTCCCATGTTAGGGTACTACAATACAGTCGGCACATCAACTGGGGCAACTCCCTACTTACTATTTTACAGTACCGAAGCTGTCATCCCAGCCGAGGTTGAGATCCCTTTTTTAAGGATTATACAGAAAGCCGAACTCAGCGATGAAGAATGGATAAGGAGCCACTATGAACAATTAACCCTTATAGATGGAAAAAGAATGAACGCAATATGTCATGGTCAGCTTTATCAGTATAGAATGTCCAGAGCATTCAACAAAAGGGTCAAACCAAGGCAGTTTGCACCATGATAGTTGATACTGAAGAAAATCTTCTAGAACCAAGATGAAGCCAAAGGGAAATTCTCTCCCAACTGGCAGGGTCCCTACATGGTTCATAGGGTGCTAACAGGAGGAGTGCTCATACTTGCAGAAATAGATGGAGAAATCTGGCCAAAACCAATCAATTCAGACGCAATCAAGAGATACTATGTCTAGACTACTTACATTTTTCATCTGATGTAATTGAACTATGCTTGACCTGATTCCGATTTAAGAGGGGATACGTAGGAAGCCTTATGGGTTCGGTCATATCATAAGAAAATTTTCATCCCCCCCCGAACCAGAAACTGGGGTAGAATTTTGAGGAGGACCCTCAAAATTCTGGAGCAAGTCCAGTTGACGGCATCGTATGGCAGAAAGTCAGAAATTGGTTAAGAAACTGCAGTAGAATTTTGAGGAGGACCCTCAAAATTCTAACACAAGAAAGCTCTAATGTCTCTGAAACGTGTTACAGTCACTAGTTCATCCAAAATTACGTGATATTTCACTATGTTTTCTAAAATAACTCTATTTTCACCAATAGTTGCATATTTTCGTAAATTCTATAACTTACCCAAGGAAACTCAAATAAGGCTTCCAGAACGGAGGAGCAGAGCCAATAGATAAAAGGCACGAACCAACCCCCCCTTACAAAACTTAAAATTTTTTTTGAGCGCAGGCACATCTGACATAAAAGTAGCATTCCCAAATATATACATGCAGCGAAATCACTATCAATCGTGCCACCAGACATCGAACATATTTCCAGCTAAAAAACATTCTACTCTTATTTGCTATTCGTTCTTTGCATGAGACTAAGCCCTGTCCCGCACCTTGCATGAGGCTAAGCCCTGCCTCCATATTTGCGCAAGGCTAAGATCTGCCTTCCATTTGCATGGGAACAAGCCCTGTCCCGCATCCTGCATGAGACTAAGCTCTGTCTCCATCTTGCATGAGGTTAAGACCTGCCTCCATATTTGCATAAGGCTAAGCTCTGCCTTTCACTTGCATGGGACAAAGCCCTGTCCCGAATCTTGCATGAGGCTAAGCCCTGCCTCCATATTTGCATAAGGCTAAGCTCTACCTTTCATTTGCATGGGACTAAGCCCTGTCCGAATCTTGCATGACGCTAAGCCTTGCCTCCATATTTGCATAAGGCTAAGTTTTGCCTTTCATTTGCATGGGACTAAGCCTTGTCCCAAATTTTGCATGAGGCTAAGTCCTGCCTCCATATTCGCATAAGGCTAAGCTCTGCCTTTCATTTGCATGGGACTAAGCCTTGTCCGGCATCCTGCGTGAGACTAAGCTCTGTCTCCATATTGCATGAAGCTAAGCCCTGCCTCCTTGTTTGCATAAGGCTAAGCTCTGCCTTCCATGGGACTAAGCTTTGTCTTCATTTTTGCATAAGGCTAAGCACTGCCTTCTCATGGGACTAAGCATTGTCCCTCCTTGCATAAATGTTGCTATATTCCAGCACTATCTATTTGCTCCTCTTTCGGGCTAAGCTCTGCCCTCAACCTCACAAGACTAAGCCTTGTCTTGTTAATTTTAGCATCATATTATTACATCTCATGGGATGAAATATCGCCAACTTGCCCAAAGGCGTCATTGTCTAAAGGCATCATCCTCATAGCTGGAAGACACCATGCCATGACCTGAGGATCTCTCAAATTTGCATATCATTATTCAAAGGCGTCATGGTTTAGAGGCACCATTTTCATGGCCCGAGAACATCATTTCATGGCCTGCGAATCTCCTATCTCACAACTCATAGCCCAGGACATCATAGTCTAAGGACGTCGTCCACACCGTCCAAGGTCAATCTTTCATGGTCCAAAGGGAATTTGCATCACGTTTAAATTTTTGCAGTAATCTACGTACTTGCATGTATCGTATTTTGAGTTTGCAGGTGATCTCGGAGGTAACCATTTTTCAAGCAGGATCAACCTTCGATCCAGTTTCCGCTCATACCATTTTCAATTCGCCATTCATAACCGATTCTCATCAGTTACCCATCCTACCTCGTGATATCCAACTATCTACCCTATAATACATCTGATACACTCCAAACCCAAAATCAAAATTCCGTCCGACATTACCCTTCATAAAAGATCATTTGCCAAAATTGGCTACCATTCATATAACAACTCCATCGGCTTCATTCACTGGTGGATCAAGAACTACACATGGCCTGATTCCTGTAAAACCAGAGATATGTAGGCAGCTCAAAGACCAGAGTTCGGCCTCTATTTTTCTAAAAATATCCTATTCGGTCAAAATTGGCCATCATTTCTTTACCCGAAAACTCTTTCATCCTTCCCGGGTAAAGAGGGGCAGCTGTTGATACCCAATTTTCCCTATATTGTTTTTAAGTGCATATATACCTTCAAAACTATGCATTAGCATCAATTGATATTTTTTCATAATTTCTATATTTTTAAATTGATTTTATCCTAGTATTTTATTTACATAAAATTACAAATTGCATCACAAATGACTTTATAGCATTTCATGACTTAATATAGCTATTTATATTTATATTAGGTTCAAATTATTTCACAAATGGCCATATTTATACCTTTTGGTTACAATTACAATAATTTTAAAATTATAGCCCAATGTGTATATTATTATATTATTTTTAAAAAAATAGCTCATTGTATTTTTCTAAATATGTAGTAATTGTTTTAAAATATTTCTATGCATGAAAATTATTTTTTATAATTTGTTAATTATTTATAAAATATTTTTTATCAATTATTTGGGAATTTAACAAATAGTCTTTTTAATTTCTCCAATTTTTCGGACCAAACCCTTTTAATACAAGCCCAAACCCCTTAATAATACTAGCCCAATTCACCCTAAGTCCAATCTGCACCAACCCAACCCAAACCCCCATCAAATCGTGGTCGTGATCCTTTAGATCAACGGTCCACAATAAAACTTACCATAATTAACCTAGAACGACCCCCCCCCCCAAACCTCTCATTCACTCCCTCACACGCCATCCTCATCTCCCTTGCTCTCTCAACTCTCTCCATTAAACCCTAGTTTCTCAAGTGCCATTACCAGCGTATATGTCAGTGTTGCGATGTTTTCTTGTCTTTTCCGGCCACTCTTGGCCTCTTACACGCCATGTCTCTTCGACTACTTAGATCCTTGAGGGGATCTCGAAGAACCTAGTTGGTTCTGGTTTGAAGCTCTACTAGTTAGCCTGTCTCAAGCCATTTTTATCGACTACGAGTGAGAACTTCTCTTTATGTTGTTACGAATCCATGGTTTCTAAGCCTATGCTCTCATCTCTGTTATGTTTTCAAAAACCCTAGTACATTACCTTCGATTATTTCTAGATCTGTATAGATCTGAGATGATTCCACCACTATTACATGTGTTTCTCTAAAAATTTCTGGTTTTAATCGCTTGTTCTTGCTTTTAACTAAAACTAGGGGTCATTACGAGTTGTTTTTCAAAGGCTTTCTAACTTCTAGATATTTAATCGATTCTATTTTCTTCATCTTCTTAACTGATTTTTGCAAGAGTACTCGAACCCTAGTTGACTCTATTTAATATACTGATCTTTCCAATTCTTGCTACGATTTGGGTCTTTCCGTGTTACTAATCGTATTAGTTTGCTCTGTATCCTCTGACTTGCATGCTTTTCTTCATCAAATCCAATATTTTTGTGGTTTTGCCCTAAAAAATTTCTGTTAGGACTTGAACCTGATTTTTCCCGAGTTCTATGTTTCTATGAAGTTTTACATAGTTTATTTTCTATTTATGAGAGTTGATTTATTCTTTCCAGAAATCATTAATACTTTGAAATTCGGCTTATTGGTTTGCTCTGTTAGAAATTTGTATACCTAAGTCTTGCATGTTTCTATGTTTAGGACCTTAATTAGTCACTCTTGCCTCATTTGATTACCTATATATTTACCGATTCCTTTACATGATTCTTTCCTTAATTAGAACACTGATTACTTTATTCTAAACTCCTTTATTTGGTTTGATTTGAACTTCTTTCCTTAATTAGACTCCCTATTATTACTGTTTGGCTAATTTGCCCCTAATTTAAAGAGTCTATTCTGAACCCGTTATGTGATTGGATTCTGATGGCCCTTAATTGCTGATTTTTTATTCTTTTACCTTATTAGCTCTACTCTTGAACTACTATATAAGCACTCTCATTCTGCTCCTTCAAGACACAAACACACTATTCATAATACATACACATACATTCAAACTCTCTCTTCTTTCTTTGCTACTTGTGCTAACTATTGGTTTAGCCGGCTGAAAGTCAAGGCTAGATAGTGGAATTGTACCTGTTTTTTTTTACATTCTGCATTTTTCTTCTTTAACTGGTATGTCTCTAGTTAAAATTTGAAACTCAACTTTATGTGTTTCATGTAAATACATCCATGCTTGTTCCTATACTAGTTATTCAATTTATTTCTCTGCTTGCTGTTATTAAGCATGTCTAAATCCTGTCTTATGTGTAATCATCATATCAAACTTTACTTAGTTCTTCGATACTTGTCCAGCATGTTTACTTAGTTCACTTACCCGCCCTAACTGGTATGACCATGTAGTTACTTAGTCTTCTATTGGCCCTAATTGTATGCCAAATTTTGTCCAACAAACTCTTGTCTTCAACATGATCTTGCTGCATTCTTTCTCTATGTTTTAACTGTCTGTTACCATGACTGATTTGTTCAGTAGACTCCTAGCTGTTCTGTATTTTTGTTGTATCAAATGTTTCCCTATTTGTGTGGTTTCAACCCTATATGTTCTCAATCCCTTCACCCCCTATTTGTAAGTCTGCTTGTCAAGTAAATCTGGGTACTCTATGATTAACTGGGTTGTTTGCTGAGTATTCTTTCCTCAAAGAATGATTTCAAAACTGCTGCTCCCACTCTTAGCCTTCTTCCCAAAACTGGTCACTCCTAGTATCTTTAAAAAATTGTTTCTGAATCTACTCACTTCTAAACTGTTTTACTAAGTCTTTCAACATTATGTCGAGCACTCTCACCCTACTATTAGGCTATTATGTTCTGCCATCTGGTGTGTGTACTGCTTAGGGATCCTTGAGATCTCTCTGACCTCTGGCATACTAGGGCTGGCCCTTCCACACTGCATATAACCAATCCCTATTTGATGAAATGTCTTGGTGTGAGCTCTGCCCGGGATCCTTGAGGTCCTTAGGAAACTCTAACACACCAAGACATACATTATTGGCTGTGAGATCTTTGGCTTCTGAGACTCTATTGAAGGCCTGGCATTTTTAGGTTTAATTTGAGCCTTATTTAGGCTCCTTATAGTATAGTTTCATTTATTTATGTAATTCATTTGATCCTGGTTTGTTGTGGTGATTAGTAAAAGGGGAGGGTTCCTATATGACTTTTGTGGGAAACTGGGTAGATATCATGCTTTAGGTTGATATATAGTAGAAATCATGCTCTTAGTTTTTATATATATATATATATATATATATATATATTTGCAGTAAAAATCCTGCTTTGAGTTTATATTATGATAGAAATCATGCTTTAAGTCTATATGCTATGTTACTTGCATCAAACACATGTCGTGAGTCTATATTATTTGCATTAGAAACCCTGTGTTAGGATACTTACGTTTATATTCTGCATATTAGAAACATGTTATAAGTGCATCACTTCTTTCTTTGACTTTGCATAAGTTATTATCACCTGGAAATCATGTCATTAAATTACTACCGTAATCATGCTTAACAAAATGATCATCTCTTTGTGCATTAGAAATCCTGATTTAGGACTCTGTTTTCATTGGCTCTAAATCATGTCTACGTCGCTTGAATGAATAACTATTTATAAAAAAGGTTTAAGAATAGTCCCACACATAGATATCATGTTCTAGTGTAAACATGCGTGAAATCAGTTCTGTAACATTAATCACCTAATTCAGTATGCCCATAGGATTGAATAACCTCAAGTTGTCTTGACCAATTCCAGAATTATGATTGCATACAGACCCCCACCTAGGCAAGCCTTAAGTAATTAATGGTCTTATAACTGTGAAATCAGGTTCTGTTTATGTATGAAATTGTCCAGGTTTAATAGTTTATAAAATCAATAGGCAAGCTGACTACGGTTCTGCCACTTTGCTTTTAAACAAATGCTGCATATTTTGTGTTTGTGATGTTCATCTAGATATCATGTTCTATTGCTTTCTGAATTTCTTTAAAAATCAGTTGTTTGAGACGTGCTATGTATCTGATTATGTGTGGAGGCAAATATGAGCCCCTAATTGCTTCCCTATTTTATAGTCCTATGTACCTTAGGAGTGTCTAGAACTGCATAAGTATAGAGGTCCTAAATGCCTTCGGGACCACAAGGAAGGGACAGGTAAAACATGCTTAGAGTTTATTAACTAAACTCGCTTATATAACCACTAAGGGGAGGGTAATGGGTAGTAAAAGGATATGATGACATGTGCGCTAATGCCACGTGTAACCCCTCTAGTTGAGGAAGGCTTACCGGGTATAGTACAAATGTGATCCTATAGGCTAATCAACTTAGGACTTCCCTTCCCCAATTCACATATGTGTGCTTAGACTGCCTAAACTTCTTTAGTTTATGTATATATGCTTGGACTGTTCAAACTTCCTTAATTTATGTATGCTTAGACCATCTAAACTTTCTTGATTATATATGTGTGTTTAGACTGCATAAACTACCCTTATTTGCAAATGTGTTCTTAGACCGCTTGCTTGTCAAATGACTAATTCACATAACTATGTTCGGTCGGGGCCCACCGTTGTGGACCGCGAGGGGTGACTAACACCTTCCCCTCAAGGTTATTTCGAGCCCTTACCCTAATATCTAGTAATGCAAACTAGTTACATGAGTTAATTGCTCTAGGTTCCCTAACGCACCGTAATCTATTAGGTGGCGACTCTTCAAATACCCGATTCCCAAAAGGAAATGAGTTGTTCCCCAATGTGTCGAAACTGAAGGAAAAAGGGGGCGCGACACAAGTGACTACTATAACTTAATTCCAATGATATATGGTTAACTAGTATCATTTAAAACTAAGTGGGGAAGTCGATGTAATTTAAGTGCAAACCCCCCCCCCCCAAACGACTATCCACACTCAAGAAATATTCATATTTCCATTACAATTAGGCTCACTATGCAGACTTTGCAAAACCTATTAAAAATCTCATTCGGGCAATTCGTCGAGCACCTTATATGTATAGTTTGAACCTTCATGTATTGATTCAATGGGTATTTAATTTTCCCTTCCAAATTAAGTGAGGTGGTGGAAATTATAGTTTCCCACCCCACTTAGTACAACAACCAACCAAATTCCTAGACATACATGCTACAGAATGCAAAAAGAAAAAATCAAACTAGTCTAACTAAAAGAACAAGCACAAGATAGAAAAATAAAACAAAAAAACTAATACAAAGGGAGAAAGGAGGGGGACTATCTCAAGGGGTGGGGAATGAAACATAAGAGAGAAATAAGGAGGGGGATCTTACTAGTTAGGGACGAAGGGAAAAAGGTAGAGGTGTAGTGAGTTAGGGTTGAGCATGGGAGGGAGAGAGGCCGGGTAGAGCGAGGGGTTTTTTATCGGAGGAGGGAAATACACTAAAACTTACCTGGGGGAAGGGATGAAAAAGAAAAGGAAAAGAAAGAGAGAAAAAAGGAAAAATCCACGAAGTGGGGCGCGCCATGCCCCTATTTTATTGTTTCTGATTCCTCTAGATGGATTGGGGCATCGTCTACCGAGGCGCGGGCTCAGACAAGCCCAGTGCTGGCTATTTTTTCAGCTTTTCGATATTGGCCTCTTTTGGTTTTTTCTCTTGATTTCTTTATATTGAGTCATTCCAATTCACACAATCTCATTCCTGCATCACTCAGAAATATGTCAACGCTTCCAAAATTTCAAAGAAGATAAAGAAAAACACGAAAACTAGGCGAAAATTAGGTTACATCTCAAGAAGCACTTGATATAACGTTGCAACATGACGTTATAACATGACCATGGGTTGCCTCCATGGAAGTGCCTGATTTAACGTTGCAGGATGACTTAGGCTATCTTTATCAAGGATCCTTCAAGTACATAGATGAGATCTCTTTTTCTTCCTTAACCATACCTTGATAGTGCTTTATCCTTTGCCTATTAACTTTGAACTTGAGGGGGCCATTTTCGATCCAGTCTCGACTGCTCCAGTAGTATGCATCTCTAGCACACGAAATGATCCCGACTGTCATAGCTTTAACTTGCCCGAAACCACTCTAGTCTCGAATTGTATAACAATACCACATCTCCAGGCTTAAAATTATGCTCAAGAATATTTTTGTTATGCACCATCTTCATTCTCTCCTTGTATAGCCTCGTGCTCTCAAAAGCATAATAATGGAACTCATCAAGCTCGTGCAACTTTGTGACTCTACTTGCACCTGCAACTTCAATATCAGGATTTAGTTGCCCAACACCCACAGAGCTCTATGCTCTAACTCTATGGGTAAGTGGCACGCCTTGCCAAATACTAGTTTATATGACATCATGCCAATTAGAATCTTGAAAATAGTACGATAGGCTCCATCATCTTGCTTTCCTGACCAATCCGTTCATATATCGTTTATAATATTTGTCAAAATACTTTTTACTTTTTCGTTGGACACCACTACTTGCCCACTTGTTTACGGGAGATAAGGGGTGGAAACCTTATAGCGAATGCCATATTTCTCTAACAAATTTATGAAGGCTCGATTACAGAAGTGTGTGCTTCCATCACAAATTATTGTCCTTGGAGTACAAACTAGGTGAAGATATTCTTTCTCAGAAAACCAATGACCCCTTTTGCATTATTAGTAGAGGGTTCCACAACTTCCACCCACTTCAAAACATAGTCCAGAGTACAAGTATGTACTTGTTTTCATAAAAGCTAATGAAAGGTCCCATGATGTTACATTTCACGTTTTCATATGTTAAAGTTTCGTTGTAAGTTGATCAATGTAAACTCGTGAATGAGATTAATTTTGAGAATATAGGTATTTATGTTATTTATAAAAGGTGATAAGTAAGTGCCGTGAAGGTTAGAGGGTAAACAATCGAAGAAAATGAGTTTCATTGAAGTTTGATAATTTGGGATAAAATACAATCCAAGCTATAATACCTCGTATTTATGGATTTATGTCATGCAATGTACCACATGACCATGATAGTATGGTATATAAAGTATGTTAAAAGTGATTAGTATTTTAAGTAATTTGAGATAATTCTTAATTGTGTGGGTAATTGATTAATTATTGGTTTAGTGGGAGATTATGATAACAACTAGGTCGGGAATCCAAATTAGAGTAAGAATTTGAGAAGTAAATGCGGAAGCAATAACAACAAGGAATTAAACAACTAGAATTAAAGAGATGAAAATAAAGGATATGGGAAGAATTCAAGGAAAGAATTCCAAGAACTTCCAAGAACGTAAGTTCTATAGCCTTGACAAGATCAAAGTAACAACGTCTTGATTTATGGAACAAAACAAACGCCTTTACTTAAAAAGCAAATCAAAACAATAGATTCGGATCTTGACCACTTTACGAGTAACTTGAGACAACAATTAATAACTAGTATTAATCGCCTTCTAAGAATACCACAAAGGAATCAAAGATATCATAAAAGAGAAGTAATCTTACTACCTTGAACTAAGAACTAGTAAAGGTTGAAAGATAAATCTCAAAGCACAAGTAACAAAGGTTCAAAAGAACTCTCAAAGTATGATATACTTAATCAATAAATGTTGTGTCTTATGAATGAGAAGAACTCCTTATTTATAGGAGTTAAAAGCACTTAAAATAATGTAGGGGGTTGCTAAAAAGTCATCTAAATTAGGTAGGGGGCTGCTAGGGGTCACAATAGCCATCAAACTTAGGTAGGTGGCTCCTAAGGGGTAACAAAAGCCATCAAAATTAAGTGGGGGGCGGCCAAATCCTTTTGGGGCAGATTTGGGCCTTAAAACTATTAGTTTGGGCCATTGGTTTGGACTCCAATTGGGCTCCTTTTGAAACACCCCCTTTTGGACCTCTTTTAAGGTCATTTTGAGCCCTATTGGTGGACTTCAAGGGCTGATTTGGTAACCCAATCTTCCTCCTCTTGGACTTCAATTTGGACTACCAAATAATTGTAAAACTTGGACAATTCATCTCCTTTGGGCTTGAGCTCTTCCTCTACAATTAAAAGCTTCTTTATTTGCCATTGAAGTCTAGCAACCTTAGCTTGCAACTCTTTAGCTTGAGATCTTGTAAATGGCCTTGGAGCTTCCAAAACTCTATCATCTCTATCATTGTCCTTAACTATATCCTTGTTCTTGATGCTATCATTCCCCCCTTCTTGAAAAGAATTCGTCCTCGAATTCGATCCTACATCAAACAAAGATAAGTCAGCAACATTAAATGTGGCACTTACTTGGAACTCACCAGGAAGGTCCAACTTGTAAGCATTGTCTCCAATCCTTTCAAGGACTTGAAATGGGCCATCTCCTCTAGGATGCAACTTTGACTTCCTTTTGGAAGGAAATCTCTCCTGAAATTCATATGAACCCATATAATGCTATAGCAACGTGAGTTGCAATTCTAAGGGAGCACGGTACAACCTTTCTCAAGAACATCATACGAATTTTTTCCTACTTCGATCCACAGTTACGTATTTTGTCGCGATTGACGTGTGTTAGAGGGATTGTCAAGAGAATTGGCTTAGGTATGTTAAGGCTATCCATTCTTTCCTTTTCGCATGATCCATACAATACAAACAAAACGAGAAAACGCACCACTTTCATAAATGCCTCTATTCATAGAAGCACTCGGGGTGCCTATGTTTTTAATTCCCCATGTGTCTTATTATTATTATTATTATATATTCTATTCATGGGTCTTTGAAAAATACGTAGTTGATAAAGTTTATCCAAAGGCATATTGATCTTATGACATTCCGAGAAATTTTATTAATATACTTCTTATGCATTGCATTCATTTATACATGTACATTGAACCATGGCTAGATGGCATTATATACGCATATATTATATGTATATGGAATATGGGAAAAGGTTACGGCGTTATATATGCACCACCACCAGATCAGCTGGTATAAGTTGATGATTTCGCCTATTGAGGCCGAGATGATATGATGGGATCCTCTCAGAGGCTTGATGACTTTATGTACATATATACCTATGCATGATATGTTATTTATACACACATGTATGGCAATATAAATATTTCAGGATTCACAAAGTTAGTTAGGCTACAGGCTGATTCCCTTACTCCATGTTTATTTTATGTCTTTTATGTACTGATTTTCATGCCTTACATACTCGGTATATAATTCGTACCGACGCCCCTATTTTCTAGGGCCTGCGTTTCATGCTCGCAGGTGGAGGTAGACAGGCTGACGGTCCCCCCTTCTTAGGATTCTAGCTCAGCGAGAGTTGGTGTGCTCCACTTGATCCGGAGCTGCTATTGATTTTGGTACACTATTTTTGTATGTAGATATGGGTACGACAGGGCCCAGGCCCGTCCTTTATACATATGTACACTCTATTAGAGGTTTGTAGATAGTCACGTATAATGGACAGTCATGTATTGTAATGACCCGACCGGTTGTTTCATGAGTTACTTCTCCGTTTCTTTCATTTCTGCTTCTTATTGTTTTGTTCATCTGTATTATGTGATATCGGGTTGGTTGGTTCGGGTTCAGAGAGGTTTTGGAAAGGAATGAGACAATTAGTCTCTTTTAAGTAACCTTAGGTTGGAAAGTCAACCAGATGTTGACTTATGTAAAAAAGGATTCGGATGTGAATTCTGATTGTTCGGATAGCTTCGGGAGGTGATTTCGGACTTAGGAGCGAGATCAAAATGTGTTTTGGAGGTCCGGAGTAGATTTAGGCTTGAATTGGCGAAATTAGAATTTTGGCATTTTCCGGTTGATAGGTGAGAATTTGATATGGATCAGAATGGAATTTCGGAAGTTGGAGTAGGTACGTAGTGTCATTTGTGATGTGCGTGTAAAATTTTAGGTCATTCGAACGAGGTTTGATAGACTTTTTGATCGAAAGCGGAATTTGGAAGTTTTTGGAATTCTTAGTCCTGAATCTGATGTCAATTTGTTGTTTAGATGTTGTTTGGATGGAAGGTTGGAACAATTTTGAATGAGGTTATGGGATATGTTGGCATGTTTGGTTGAGGTCCCGAGGGCCTTGGGTGGTTGAACGGATGAATTCATGGTGGAAAAAGTTGCAGAAAATCTGTTGTTTGCAGACTTTTGGCCTTCGCATTCGCGAGAGGGCTCTCGCGTTCGCGAAGAGTTAGGATGTGAGGCAGGATGTTTGTCCTTCGCTTTTGTAATGGGTGTATCGCATTTGCGAAGGGTTAGGTGTTGTGTTCATCGCGAACGCGATGAGTATCCCGCATTCGCGTAGAGTATTTGGGGTAGCTGGGATCCCAGAAGCTTTGTGCTTCGCGTTCGCATAGGAGTAGCCACGTTCGTGAAGGTTTGGTCAGCTGAGGCATCGCATTCGCGAGGGGTCTTCCGCATTCGCGTAAGAGGATTTTGGTCAAAGGAAATTTTGTGCTTCACGAACGCGAGGCGTTGACCACGTTCGCGAAGAAGGGATTTCAAGTGCTGGGCAGAATGTTTAAAAGACCCCCTTCCGCAATTGTAGGTCTAAATTTCACCATTTGTTGGGCGATTTTGGCGTGTTTTGAGGGAGATTGAAGAGGAAATTCAATAGAACTTCTTGAAGGTAAGATTTATGGACTTAATACTCGATCATATTGTGATTTCTACCTAATTAAACATGAAATTTGGGGGATTTGAAGCCTAAATTGGTGAGTTAGGGCTTGGAAATTGGAGACCTTAATCTAGGGATTTGAGGGGACATTTGTTGTCGGATTTTGGCATTCTTGGTATGTATGAACTCGTGGGAGGATAAGGATTCCATTGATGTTACTTTTATCGAATTTTGAAATGTGGGCCCAGGGGTCAGGTTGGACCAATTTCTGGATTTTTGGTATAATTTGATTATTTTCGCATGGACTTCGTTCCCTTAGCATATTCTAATGTTATGATTCTGATTTTGGGTAGATTTGATGCAAGTTTAGGCCGAGTCGAGAGGCAAGGGCGTCACGGAGTAGTATTTCATCCGGTTTGAGGTAAGTAACCATTGTAAATCTAGACCCGAGGGTATGAAACCCCGGTATTTCATATTCTTTTGATTAATGAGATGACGCACATGCTAGGTGACGAG
Organism: Nicotiana sylvestris; assembly: GCF_000393655.2. Taxonomy (NCBI): domain Eukaryota; kingdom Viridiplantae; phylum Streptophyta; class Magnoliopsida; order Solanales; family Solanaceae; genus Nicotiana; species Nicotiana sylvestris. The sequence goes on along the minus strand of NC_091064.1, from coordinate 120,360,768 downwards.
CGTGTGGGCGTGCACCTATAGGGATTGTAACTTGATCTGTCCCGTAGCGACTATTAAGCCACATATTTGATTTTAAATCTTTTGATATTCCGTATTATGAGATTTGATACTATACTTTGGGTTGTACACCATGTTTGGGGTCTTGTGCCGACCTGTTTAGACCCTTAGGGGTAATTTTTACTACTTTCCTCACTCTATCTGTTTTGAAAGCATATCCTCTGTCATATTTTACCTGTTTATTATTTAAATCCGGCTTCAACACTCTACTTCTTAATATATGAAAACTGTTTGGACTGAGTTCCCTGATTTCCACTGATATGCCCGAGTGGTTGTGAGGCTAATGGCTGAGAGAGTTTAAGGACCTAATAGTGAGGATTATATATATATATTATGGATCGGGCTGCACGCGCGCAACAATATTTTATATATTATGGATCGGGCTGTACGCTGCAACGATACTTATATGGATCAGGCTACACGCCATAGGGTATTGGACTCGACTGCGCACCGCAACGATATGACGCTTGGGCTGTAGGAGCCCCTTCGGAGTCTGTACACCTTCAGTGAGTGTAGTCGACTATAAACTATGAATTAGGTTGCACGCCACAGCGGTTATTATGATTATTACTATTATGAGATATTATTGAGCCAGAGTGCTGAGTGTGAGTAGTATTGACGAGAGCTGAGTCACGAGTGATTGAGAGGCTTGCCCGAGAGGCTATACTTATGAGTGATACCTAGCTCGAGGGGCCCATTTATGATATTTTATTGCTTTCACTCTTCTTTTTATATTGAGCCTCTGTTGAAAACTGTTAAATAGATGATTTCAAAGTATTTTTAATTGAAACTAAAGTTTGTACGAGATGACTGGCTTTTAAATTACAGAATTTGACTTGAAATTTCTGTTGAGACTAATAATATGATTTTTACTGCTCGTCACTACCCTCAGACCATATGATAACAACTAGGTCGGGAATCCAAATTAGAGTAAGAATTTGAGAAGTAAATGCGGAAACAATAACAACAAGGAATTGAACAACTAGAATTAAAGAGATGAGAATAAAGGATATGGGACGAATTCAAGGAAAGAATTCCAAGAACTTCCAAGAACGTAAGTTCTATAGCCTTGACAAGATCAAAGTAACAACGTCTTGATTTATGGAAGAAATCAAACGCCTTTACTTAAAAAGCAAATCAAAACAATAGATTCGGATCTTGACCACTTTACGAGTAACTTGAGACAACAATTAATAACTAGTATTAATCGCCTTCTAAGAATACCACAAAGGAATCAAAGATATCATAAAAGAGAAGTAATCTTACTACCTTGAACTAAGAACTAGTAAAGGTTGAAAGATAAATCTCAAAGCACAAGTAACAAAGGTTCAAAAGAACTCTCAAAGTATGATATACTTAATCAAAAAATGTTGTATCTTATGAATGAGAAGAACTCCCTATTTATAGGAATACTAAGGCATAAAAGTCCTTAAAATTAGGTATGGTGGTTGCTAAGGCATACAAAGTCATTACAATTAGGTAGGGTGGTTGCTAAAGAGTAAGAAAAGTCATTAAAATTAGGTGGGGGCGGCCAAGACCCTTTGGGGCAGATTTGGGCCTTAAAACAACTAGTTTGGGCCATTGGTTTGGACTCCAATTGGGCTCCTTTTGAAACACCCCCTTTTGGACCTCTTTTAAACTTATTTTGAGCCCTTTTTGATGGACTTCAAGGGCTAATTTGGTGACCCAATCTTCCTCCTCTTGGACTTCAATTTGGACCACCATATAATTGTAAAATTTGGACAATTTATTTCCTTTGGTCTTGAGCTCTTCCTCTACAATTGAAAGCTTCTTTATTTGCCATTGAAGTCTAGCAACCTTAGTTTGCAACTCTTTAGCTTGAGATCTTGTATATGGCCTTGGAGCTTCCAAAACTCTATCCTTGTCCTTGATGCTATCACCTAGCCAATTCACATCCTTTATCCTTGAGCTCTTCCTCCCAATTAATAACTTCTTCATTTGCACTTGAAGTCTAATGATCTTGTTTTGTAATTCTTTAGCTTGAACTCTTATTAAAGGCCATCTTTGAGATTCAAAAGCTTCATCCATGTCCTTGAATAGAGTTGAGCTTCCTAGGATGCTATCATTCCCCTCTTCTTGAAGAAAATTCGTCCTCGAATTTTGACCTTGCAAGAAAAAGAAAACACGCACTAGTAAATGGTATCCACTAATCTGAAAAAATAGTAGGAATAAAATAAGATAGTGACAATGTGTCCATTTAACCCAATCAATCCTAATAGGTATAAATACTCCCTTATAAAGAATATGGACATCATCATCCCAATAAAATTTATGTCTACCTAGATTAATACAATAAAAACCTCTCTTAGATGCACCATGCAATGGAACTTGCAATTCGATCTTGTCGGTACGGCAGTCCATGAGTATACATGATAAAGAAATTATAAGAGAGTAACTACACATCCATTTAATATAAGTACCTTTACCACATTTAACAAACAAGATACATTCATGATATAGACTACTAACTACAATTACAAATCTCATGGATTCCTCTACATGAAAGAGTATTTGATCACCAGTATTACAACAATCATGCATATCCTCTTTACTAGAAACAAATACTTTTACAATCTTACAATGAACATGACTTGAAGAATGACTCCCCATCACATAACAAAGATCACATTCTTTAGCACATGAAAACTCATTAGCCACTTGAATAAGATAAGAAGAAATATTTAACTCATTTGCAAGCCTCTTCACAGAAATTCCATGCCTCTTTCCACCAAGTTGGAATAAGTAATCATCTATGTCATACACAATTTCAAAAGGAAGCGAATTACTCTTACACATTAACTTAGATATTATAGTTAATGACTTGATGTGCATCAAAATATCATCATCTACAAAAATTATAAAGTCACCAATATAAGAAATAAGAGTGTAATTCATTACCTCCAAAAATACCTTAGGTGTTCTAGAAAGACCAAGAATGCAAATAAACCAATTATACATACCATACTTGGACTTATTTACCAATGGAACATCATCACCTTGTATTCTTTTATGCAATGGCTCCACCTTAGCAATGCTTTTAGGCAACTCCATGTCATAACCCTGTAAATAAGAATCGAAATAGTCAAAAGGTTTAATAACAAAGAATTTAATCAAGCTTTTGTCTTCCACCATCCAACAAGAATTGATATTGCCGAATTTATGTTGGAATCCAATTGGATCTTTTGCCACCATCTCTTGCGCCTCACCACTCCTTTCAAAAGGTATTTCATCACGTGGCTGCACAAAATCACAAGAACTAAAACAAGAAAGAGTTAATGGGTTAGGAAGTAAAGAAACGTTTTTCTTGCTTACACTCTCTTTGGCTTTTATCGCAAGACTAATGTTTTCCTCACCCTTAGCCTCTTTTCTCTCACTAAAGAGTTCTTTTCCTTCACTCAATCTCTCTTGTTTCTCTCTCTCTACCTTACAAACTTTGTTTCTCTTATTGCTTTCTCTCTTTTCTTTTTTCTCAAGATCATTGTTTACCTCACTTGACATCCCACTCTTTTTACTCAAGACAACCTCTCCTTTTTCCTCTCTTGGAATGTCAACATGCACTCCCTTACTCTTCTCATTCTTTTCTCTCTCGTATTTTTCCATATTCTTTTTAACAATCTTTTCATCTGCACAAATTTGTGAGGGAGTCAAAGGTCCAAGACTGAGTTTCTTCCCATTAACCTCAAAAGAGTATCTATTTTTTTCGATACTATATGAAGCACTTCTATAGATATTCCATGGCCTTCCCAACAAGATATGAAAACGATTCATGGGAATGACATCACACCAGATCACATCCTCATACCTTCCAATAGAGAATGGTAATAACACTCTTTTATCTACCTTTACTCCTTTCAACATGTAGGGATCAATATGTTCAACACAAGGCAAGTTCAATTTCTCAACCATATAAGTGCTAATTAAGTTATAGTTAAATGCTTTGTCAATTCTAAGGGTATAAATTGTAGACATCACTTTAGCTCTTGTTTGAAAAATAACTTTACCATTGTCTTCTTTCCATTCGATATATTGTAATATCGACCTTTCAAGAGTCATAGATCTACTCCTTCCACTGCAACTACCTATTTGAGATATCTTGACATAGATTAAAGGAAATATGAATCTCTCAAATTTGGCTTCTTTGTTTTTTTTTCAATTGTTCTCTCACACACTTTATCCTTTTTTTTCTCTCGAAATGACCTTTGAACAAAATACTTTGTAGATTTATAGTTAAACCAACTCGTATGAAGTTCTTAGTAGTAAAATTCAGATTTTTGGGGAACTAATGAAAGAAAAACCAAATCCTAGAACTATTAGGCTCGGTTGAAACATGACGCGAACAAAAAGGAAAGGATTATATGTTTAGATTCGAAAGAGTAAGAAAATCTAGGATCCCCTCTTCTTGTTTCCTTTGTTAATTTTTGGTAACAAATTAGATACAAAAGAAATATTCCGGAGAGCACTCAATTCTATTTTTTTTGTTCTAAAAACTGATTTTCGCTTCTTTTTTTCTTTTTTTTTTAATTTTTTTTCTTTTCTTTGCTCTTAGTATTCAAGAAATCCCAAGACTTACCAAGAACGAAATCTTGATAAAAACCGCTCTGATACCACTTGATAACAACTAGGTCGGGAATCCAAATTAGAGTAAGAATTTGAGAAGTAAATGCGGAAACAATAACAACAAGGAATTGAACAACTAGAATTAAAGAGATGAGAATAAAGGATATGGGACGAATTCAAGGAAAGAATTCCAAGAACTTCCAAGAACGTAAGTTCTATAGCCTTGACAAGATCAAAGTAACAACGTCTTGATTTATGGAAGAAATCAAACGCCTTTACTTAAAAAGCAAATCAAAACAATAGATTCGGATCTTGACCACTTTACGAGTAACTTGAGACAACAATTAATAACTAGTATTAATCGCCTTCTAAGAATACCACAAAGGAATCAAAGATATCATAAAAGAGAAGTAATCTTACTACCTTGAACTAAGAACTAGTAAAGGTTGAAAGATAAATCTCAAAGCACAAGTAACAAAGGTTCAAAAGAACTCTCAAAGTATGATATACTTAATCAAAAAATGTTGTATCTTATGAATGAGAAGAACTCCCTATTTATAGGAATACTAAGGCATAAAAGTCCTTAAAATTAGGTAGGGTGGTTGCTAAGGCATACAAAGTCATTACAATTAGGTAGGGTGGTTGCTAAAGAGTAAGAAAAGTCATTAAAATTAGGTGGGGGCGGCCAAGACCCTTTGGGGCAGATTTGGGCCTTAAAACAACTAGTTTGGGCCATTGGTTTGGACTCCAATTGGGCTCCTTTTGAAACACCCCCTTTTGGACCTCTTTTAAGGTCATTTTGAGCCCTATTGGTGGACTTCAAGGGCTGATTTGGTGACCCAATCTTCCTCCTCTTGGACTTCAATTTGGACCACCATATAATTGTAAAATTTGGACAATTTATTTCCTTTGGTCTTGAGCTCTTCCTCTACAATTGAAAGCTTCTTTATTTGCCATTGAAGTCTAGCAACCTTAGTTTGCAACTCTTTAGCTTGAGATCTTGTATATGGCCTTGGAGCTTCCAAAACTCTATCCTTGTCCTTGATGCTATCACCTAGCCAATTCACATCCTTTATCCTTGAGCTCTTCCTCCCAATTAATAACTTCTTCATTTGCACTTGAAGTCTAATGATCTTGTTTTGTAATTCTTTAGCTTGAACTCTTATTAAAGGCCATCTTTGAGATTCAAAAGCTTCATCCATGTCCTTGAATAGAGTTGAGCTTCCTAGGATGCTATCATTCCCCTCTTCTTGAAGAAAATTCGTCCTCGAATTTTGACCTTGCAAGAAAAAGAAAACACGCACTAGTAAATGGTATCCACTAATCTGAAAAAATAGTAGGAATAAAATAAGATAGTGACAATGTGTCCATTTAACCCAATCAATCCTAATAGGTATAAATACTCCCTTATAAAGAATATGGACATCATCATCCCAATAAAATTTATGTCTACCTAGATTAATACAATAAAAACCTCTCTTAGATGCACCATGCAATGGAACTTGCAATTCGATCTTGTCGGTACGGCAGTCCATGAGTATACATGATAAAGAAATTATAAGAGAGTAACTACACATCCATTTAATATAAGTACCTTTACCACATTTAACAAACAAGATACATTCATGATATAGACTACTAACTACAATTACAAATCTCATGGATTCCTCTACATGAAAGAGTATTTGATCACCAGTATTACAACAATCATGCATATCCTCTTTACTAGAAACAAATACTTTTACAATCTTACAATGAACATGACTTGAAGAATGACTCCCCATCACATAACAAAGATCACATTCTTTAGCACATGAAAACTCATTAGCCACTTGAATAAGATAAGAAGAAATATTTAACTCATTTGCAAGCCTCTTCACAGAAATTCCATGCCTCTTTCCACCAAGTTGGAATAAGTAATCATCTATGTCATACACAATTTCAAAAGGAAGCGAATTACTCTTACACATTAACTTAGATATTATAGTTAATGACTTGATGTGCATCAAAATATCATCATCTACAAAAATTATAAAGTCACCAATATAAGAAATAAGAGTGTAATTCATTACCTCCAAAAATACCTTAGGTGTTCTAGAAAGACCAAGAATGCAAATAAACCAATTATACATACCATACTTGGACTTATTTACCAATGGAACATCATCACCTTGTATTCTTTTATGCAATGGCTCCACCTTAGCAATGCTTTTAGGCAACTCCATGTCATAACCCTGTAAATAAGAATCGAAATAGTCAAAAGGTTTAATAACAAAGAATTTAATCAAGCTTTTGTCTTCCACCATCCAACAAGAATTGATATTGCCGAATTTATGTTGGAATCCAATTGGATCTTTTGCCACCATCTCTTGCGCCTCACCACTCCTTTCAAAAGGTATTTCATCACGTGGCTGCACAAAATCACAAGAACTAAAACAAGAAAGAGTTAATGGGTTAGGAAGTAAAGAAACGTTTTTCTTGCTTACACTCTCTTTGGCTTTTATCGCAAGACTAATGTTTTCCTCACCCTTAGCCTCTTTTCTCTCACTAAAGAGTTCTTTTCCTTCACTCAATCTCTCTTGTTTCTCTCTCTCTACCTTACAAACTTTGTTTCTCTTATTGCTTTCTCTCTTTTCTTTTTTCTCAAGATCATTGTTTACCTCACTTGACATCCCACTCTTTTTACTCAAGACAACCTCTCCTTTTTCCTCTCTTGGAATGTCAACATGCACTCCCTTACTCTTCTCATTCTTTTCTCTCTCGTATTTTTCCATATTCTTTTTAACAATCTTTTCATCTGCACAAATTTGTGAGGGAGTCAAAGGTCCAAGACTGAGTTTCTTCCCATTAACCTCAAAAGAGTATCTATTTTTTTCGATACTATATGAAGCACTTCTATAGATATTCCATGGCCTTCCCAACAAGATATGAAAACGATTCATGGGAATGACATCACACCAGATCACATCCTCATACCTTCCAATAGAGAATGGTAATAACACTCTTTTATCTACCTTTACTCCTTTCAACATGTAGGGATCAATATGTTCAACACAAGGCAAGTTCAATTTCTCAACCATATAAGTGCTAATTAAGTTATAGTTAAATGCTTTGTCAATTCTAAGGGTATAAATTGTAGACATCACTTTAGCTCTTGTTTGAAAAATAACTTTACCATTGTCTTCTTTCCATTCGATATATTGTAATATCGACCTTTCAAGAGTCATAGATCTACTCCTTCCACTGCAACTACCTATTTGAGATATCTTGACATAGATTAAAGGAAATATGAATCTCTCAAATTTGGCTTCTTTGTTTTTTTTTCAATTGTTCTCTCACACACTTTATCCTTTTTTTTTCTCTCGAAATGACCTTTGAACAAAATACTTTGTAGATTTATAGTTAAACCAACTCGTATGAAGTTCTTAGTAGTAAAATTCAGATTTTTGGGGAACTAATGAAAGAAAAACCAAATCCTAGAACTATTAGGCTCGGTTGAAACATGACGCGAACAAAAAGGAAAGGATTATATGTTTAGATTCGAAAGAGTAAGAAAATCTAGGATCCCCTCTTCTTGTTTCCTTTGTTAATTTTTGGTAACAAATTAGATACAAAAGAAATATTCCGGAGAGCACTCAATTCTATTTTTTTTGTTCTAAAAACTGATTTTCGCTTCTTTTTTTCGTTTTTTTTTAATTTTTTTTTCTTTTCTTTGCTCTTAGTATTCAAGAAATCCCAAGACTTACCAAGAACGAAATCTTGATAAAAACCGCTCTGATACCACTTGATAACAACTAGGTCGGGAATCCAAATTAGAGTAAGAATTTGAGAAGTAAATGCGGAAACAATAACAACAAGGAATTGAACAACTAGAATTAAAGAGATGAGAATAAAGGATATGGGACGAATTCAAGGAAAGAATTCCAAGAACTTCCAAGAACGTAAGTTCTATAGCCTTGACAAGATCAAAGTAACAACGTCTTGATTTATGGAAGAAATCAAACGCCTTTACTTAAAAAGCAAATCAAAACAATAGATTCGGATCTTGACCACTTTACGAGTAACTTGAGACAACAATTAATAACTAGTATTAATCGCCTTCTAAGAATACCACAAAGGAATCAAAGATATCATAAAAGAGAAGTAATCTTACTACCTTGAACTAAGAACTAGTAAAGGTTGAAAGATAAATCTCAAAGCACAAGTAACAAAGGTTCAAAAGAACTCTCAAAGTATGATATACTTAATCAAAAAATGTTGTATCTTATGAATGAGAAGAACTCCCTATTTATAGGAATACTAAGGCATAAAAGTCCTTAAAATTAGGTAGGGTGGTTGCTAAGGCATACAAAGTCATTACAATTAGGTAGGGTGGTTGCTAAAGAGTAAGAAAAGTCATTAAAATTAGGTGGGGGCGGCCAAGACCCTTTGGGGCAGATTTGGGCCTTAAAACAACTAGTTTGGGCCATTGGTTTGGACTCCAATTGGGCTCCTTTTGGAACACCCCCTTTTGGACCTCTTTTAAGGTCATTTTGAGCCCTTTTTGATGGACTTCAAGGGCTAATTTGGTGACCCAATCTTCCTCCTCTTGGACTTCAATTTGGACCACCATATAATTGTAAAATTTGGACAATTTATTTCCTTTGGTCTTGAGCTCTTCCTCTACAATTGAAAGCTTCTTTATTTGCCATTGAAGTCTAGCAACCTTAGTTTGCAACTCTTTAGCTTGAGATCTTGTATATGGCCTTGGAGCTTCCAAAACTCTATCCTTGTCCTTGATGCTATCACCTAGCCAATTCACATCCTTTATCCTTGAGCTCTTCCTCCCAATTAATAACTTCTTCATTTGCACTTGAAGTCTAATGATCTTGTTTTGTAATTCTTTAGCTTGAACTCTTATTAAAGGCCATCTTTGAGATTCAAAAGCTTCATCCATGTCCTTGAATAGAGTTGAGCTTCCTAGGATGCTATCAGGTTTGAACTTTCTGAGTTTTTGTTTTACTGGCGGACACTTTAGTAGGCAACTTGTGAGCTACTATGGAAGTGCTCAAACCGGTCATGTCATCATATGACCATGCGAATATGTCCTCATATTCCTTTAGGAAACAAATGTAATCTTCCTTCTCTGTTGGTGACAAGTTAATGCTGATGTGGGTCTCCTTGATGGCTCGGCATCTCCAAAATTTACTGCTTCGGTCTCGTCTAGATTTGACTTAGGCTTATTTTCAAAATTTTCAACCTCCCTGACAATTTCCTCGGGTGTCTCATCTGCTTCCTCTGAATCACTATTCTCATGTTGCGTTGCCTCATTACATGTCACAGTCACTGGTTCATCAGGAAAAATAATAATGTTGTGGAAAGAAAAAGCATAAAGATTGTAGTGAATAATAAGAGCAAAATGCATTTGATTAAAACTTTGAAAAAGATTATTCAAACAAAGCACGACTCGAGGAATCGGGCATTTATTTTGAAACAAGTAAAGATTAAACGAAACTACAGGAAATTTTAAATACATAGAACGGCTATAGAAGTAAATTCTCCAAGCTACCCAGGGGCTTGGCGGGCTCGGGATGGTGTGGCGGTCCAGTTTTTGAGAATAGTTCCTTTCACCACAGTCTGAATAGTGAGGCCTTCTTCCTCCTCCTCCTCCTCAATTATGGCACCGCAGTCCATGTCCTAATCTTCCAAGAACAAATTCTTCAACCCAGCTAGTGCTTCTTCTTCTTTAGTCCCCCATATTGTGTCAGCCTGGTGGAAAGCTTGTTCCAAACGTGGCACCGGTTTCTCAAGAGGGTAATATGGTCCACGCCATAGAGGCGACCAATTCTTGTACTCTTGCCATGTGTACTGGTATCCGAGCCCAAAAGTGGTACCATGATTTTTCAACTGTATTGGTTTGGTGATGCCTTGGAGGTTCTTTCCCAACCCTTTGATGGGTTCATATCCGGACCATGCTAGTATGATTTCTATTTTGTTGCTCCACCACTTATCCTTCTCGATGGCATTAATCCATTCAATGTGATGATAGGTTTCCCCTCCTAGCCTTCTTCTATGTCCAATGGCCGAGATGGGTTGACTGGTGTAGATTGGGTGACTCCCATCTCCGTGGATGATCACCTCCTGACGGTTCCATTCGAATTTCACAGCTTGATGTAGCGAAGAAGGCACGGCCCCAGCAGTATGTCAAGAGGTTGTGAGTTCGAGTCTCCCCAAGAGCAAGGTGGGAAGTTCTTGGAGGGAAAGATACCGAGGGTCTATTTGGAAACAACCTCTCTATCCTATGGTAGGGGTAAGGTCTGCATACACACTAACCTCCCCATACTCCACTAAGTGGGATTATACTGGGTTGTTGTTGTTGTTATTGTTGTATGTCAAGCACTTGGAATTCAACGTCGAACCAAGTTGGCCCCAGCTGTAAGCAAAGGTTGCATTACCCGATCGTGGCCCTCTGGGACCCATCGAAAGCCTTCACATTCATGATTCCTACCCGTATCTCGTGGAAACCTTTGTCTAACCTCTTCAGAGTGTCTAATGGACAAATATTTAGGCTCGAACCTCCATGAACCAGGACCCTGGCAATGAACTTGTCTTCAAATTGCAATGTGATATGCAATGCTCGATTGTGATTCAAACCCTCGGGCGATAGCTCATCTTCGTGGAAGATAATCTTATGACTTTCTTGTACTTTCCCAACAATGTTGGCCATTTCTCCACCAGTGATGTTATTGGGGACATAAGCCTTGCTCAGTACTTTCATCAAAGCGTTCTTGTGTGCCTCTGAATTCTGCAATAGTGACAGGATAGGTATCTGAGTAGGGACTTTGTTTAGATGGTCAACAACAGAAGACTCCTTTGCTTGTACTTTCCTCCACAGGTCATCTGGCCCAGTCTCAAAGACAAGCTTCCTAGTAGTGGCCTCCTTACTTGAGTCTCCCAGTTGTTCAGGTGTATAGACTCTTCCAGTTCTAGTCATCCCTTGTGCAGCATCAGATTCCTCTATCTTGGCTTTCCCTTTCTACTAAGCCTCGATAACATAATACCGGGGTATTGCTTTTGAGTTGAATGGGGGTGTGGTTGATATCATCACAGTAAAAGGTGTGACCACTTCTACTTTAAAGGGAGCGGAGGTGACTGTGGGCGGAGCCACTTCCACCTCGAATGGGACTGGTGCAGTTACCTCAACATCACTTGGTGCTTGAGTCAGAACCACAATGGGAGTAAGTGTGACTACAACCTTAAAGTTTTCGCTTTCTCGAATAAGCCCGATTGACCCCCCATGGTCCCATTCTTCATTTGTTTCTATCACATGTACACCATCACCTCTGAGATTAGGGAGGGGATTGTTTCGGACATTAGGTACGGCTTCCTTTGCTTGTATGACCTTGTTATCAATAAGCGTTTGGACTTATCCTTCAATTTTCGGCACTCAGCAATGGTGTGCCCTTTCATACCAGAATGGTGCACACAGGTTTTGTTCGAACCCATTGGGATGGATTTTCTAATGCCACGGTGGGAATAAGAGTGACGTAACCTGCGACTTTTAACCTTTCATACAGTTGGTTGATGGGATCAGCAATGGCGGTGTACTGTCTGGGTGGCTTGCGGTCGAAATTGGGTCTTGGTCTTGGATAATTTTGGCGAGCTGGTGGTGATAGGAAGTGGGATGGTTGGGAATTATAGGTGTGGTGGACAATGGCTGGTTGGGAATATCTGGGAGATGAAGGTTGATATGTAGGCGGTAATGCTTGGTACGTGGGTGGAGGTGTTTGATATGTGGGTGGAGGTGTTTGATATGGAGGTGTTTGATCGGTAAGTGGAGATTTTGAGCCCTGAGCCACCATTACTGCCCCAACATCTCTCTTCTTCGATATGCTACCTGATTGAAGAGCCTTATTTGTGGCTTGCAGTGACTCAAAATTCGTTACCATCCCGCTCTTGATTTCTTCCTCGATCCTTTCTCGGAGTTTGATGATGTCAGAGAACTAGTGGTTTTTGATCACCATTAACTTCTCATAATATTGTGGATCCTTTGCCCTGACGAAGAATTTATTCATCTATTCTTTGTCCAAAGCGGGCCTGACCTTGGCTGCTTCTACCTCGACTGAGTAGCGTAATCATGGTAAGTCTCAGTAGGTTTCTTCTTAAGATTTTGAATGTAGAAGACATTCGGTGTATTCTCTGTGTTAAACCTAAATCGGTCCATGAAATCTGACGCCATGCTTACCCAATTGGACCATTTTTTTGGGATTTGGCTGATATACCAAGACAAAGCATCCTCAATAAGGCTCCTCATAAAGAGCTTCATCTGGATCTTTTCATCTTTCCTGACCCCAACAAGCTTATCACAATAGGTCCTTAGATGAACACTGGGATCACCTATACCATCGAACATTCGAACATGGGAGGTTTGTACCCCTCGGGCAGTTCGACATCCGGCTGTATGCACAGATCTTCATAGTTCAAACCTTTATTCCTCTGTCGCCTTCAACACCTTGAACTCATCTTGTCAACTTCTTGAGTTCTCTAGCCATGTTCTTAATGAGCAGGTCCTTCTCGAAGGATTTTGGTGTACAAGAGATTGGTTGGGTAGAATGAGGTATAGTTTCCACATATATGGGGTTGCTTTGATGGGTGCTAGGAACTTGGGTGTAGTGATGGGGTCATTGGTGGAGTTTTATGGATCGGGAATGGGTTGTGTGTTTTGGGGAGTGTGGTAAGTGGTTGTTGGTGGGTACTGAATTGGTTGATGGTGATGTTATGATGGATTTGTTATTAGTAGCGGATTGATATTTTGGGGTGGGGTTGTGTATTGATTTGGTGTGGTAGGATTTTATGGCTGCTGGTTTTGTGTGTTCTGAGGAGGTGTCGGGTTCTTTGTGTTTTGTTGATGGATATCAGGGACATTGAAGGTGAGTGGCAAATTTTCCAAGTTGCGAACCTACTCAAGTTCTCCTTGCAATTCCAGTATCTTTTGTTCCAGTCTCAAAACCAGATCATTTTGGGTCGGAGTACTACGACCATCTAAAGTCTTTGCATTCTCAATATTCTCCTTTCGGATTCCACTTAAGTCGTCCATCTTTGATTTTCCTCTACCTTTTGTGTTGCTTGGAGGAAGAGGAGGTGGAGGGCCTCTAGATCTGGTATAATATGCTGGCGAGGCCAGTATGAGTGAACCCTAAGGGTATGGGAATAATCAAAAATTAAGAAAAACAAAAGGTAACAAGTCAGCGAGGATTCTGAAACGTTTGAAGTATTTAAACACATATTGCAAAATGTAAACTCGTGTCCTATTTTGGGAACCTCATTGTGCCCGAGGTAGGCCTAGCGACAAATAAACTTGGAGAACTTTTAATGCCAATAAATTCTTCATTTCATAATATAAAAATAGTCGAATTCCAAAACGACACTAATATAATAATAAACTAAGTCACTATTGGCACTTGGCCTTATTACATTTTAGGAAAAACAAGTAAATCTAGCCTATTTGGTTCTAGAAGGACCTTCCCAGATTCGATCTTCCGGACTCCATCATATATATCCCCCAGCTCGCACAGTCCCAGCAGAAAGTAGGCTCTAGCCAGATGTCCTCCTTCAGCTCCTTCAGCGTTCTGGCAATTTTCAATTCTTTATAACTTTTCCTTCTAACTCCACTATTCCTTGCTCCAGATATTCCAGTTTCCTGTTGGAAGTGATTGCCATCTCTTTCCACTCCTTGATCAACCTCACATTCCTCTCATGTATTTCCCTGTGCTCATTCTCAAAGTCGTGGACCCTCCTACGCAGCCTGTTGTATTTGACCTGAGCTTCAGCTTCCTCATTTATGATTCTGTTCCCTTGACCGGTCCCTGGTGTCACCATTTCTTTTAGATTTTCTTCCAACCATGCTGAATAGAGAGGCTCGCACCCTGTGTGATACCTGTATGGATCAACGATGCTTTTCTCCACAATGATTTTGCAGTGCCATATGTGTTGAGCTTGGCACTTGTAAGGGACGTCGTCATCTTGTAAGTCTGCCCTGAAATGACTCATCTTGATAACCCTTGGTACAACCTGTTTTCTGCCTGCTTACCACATAAATCGCATAGGGACATATGGGTATATCCCTCTCAACCCAATCAGCACCAAGTGCGGAGCATCCCTGGATCTGATAATAAACTCGTCTGTTGGGAACCATTCGAACATCCACTGCACCTGTTCCTCAGTCAGATTGTCGAAGAATTCTACCCATTCTTTGGCACTTTCCGGCTGGGTAAATTTGTCTGGAATGTAAGTCATCTGCTTAGGGTGATGGAAGGCAATATGGTTGTTCCAAGCCCTTCGCGGAAATTCTTGATGATAGCGACCATTTTGGAAATGCTCCAGCAACCATAACTGCAGCAACAAATTACAACCCTCGAAATGCTTGACCACTCTTTGACAGCACTTCAGAGCCATATAGATGTCGGCTATGATCATGGGGACTATGGTATATGTTTGTCCATTAATCCCTTCCATCAGAGTCTTAGCGACCATGGCCAACCTAGTGTGGATTCTTCCCTTTTGCATTGGGAACACTATCAGGCCTAGAAAGCACACAATAAATACGAATACTCTGCGGTAGATGTGACCTAGAGAAGTGAGAGAGATCTCATCATGGTAAGTGTGAAAAGACTTGATATGGCCATACCTCTCATACATGTATTCGAAAGGTATGTAGGAATCCTTCAAGCACACTAGGTCGACATTCTTCTTCAGCCCCATCATCTTCAAAAATCCCCTGCCCGTACGGTTTTCTGGTAACAATAGCCCGGGACTGTCCCAGGTCAATCTCACAAGCCCTCCAATTTCCTCTAGAAGCGGTGTCATTTCTATGTCACTGAAACGAAACACAGCTCTTTCACTATCCCCGAATAAAGTGGCAACCTCGATCAGTTTGTTGTTTGGCTCAATACCTAGCAAGGAAGGCAGGTTACCCAGGTATTTTCTCACATGTTTCTTGTCTCTTGAGTGAAAGTCCTCCCACCAATCTAGAAACAATGGTGAGATGTTGCTAACCATACCGAATCTGGGGACCTCAGGCCTCATTTTCTGCAAAACAAAAGGGTTAGACCTTATCCCCACTAGACTCAACTATTTATACATTTATGATCAACATATCGGCATTTAGTTCTCCAAATTAATGTACAGAACGTGGTGGTGTCTGTTGGGATTATGGAAAACCCGATGGACTTTGGATAAGGCTTATCTTAAAGGATCATTATGTGGACAACATAACTGATCCGACTAGGTTTGACCATGATGTATACACAATTCTAACCAGAGTAATGTTTCTATGGGGTTTTAGACTGGTACCCTCAAGCGGACAACTCGAGGGGGAAGGCACAGAACCATCGACTGCACCGCTGATCGACTGGTTTTACCGCAAATAAGCCTTTCCGAATTTAAGGGTAGTAAATAGGAAGAGCGCAACCACTTATTAAAGCATTGCTATAGGATTTGATACGCACGAGTGGAATATGATGCGGAGCATGATTTATGCAGCAATTAATAACATGTAGTCAAGTATTTTCACGTAGGAAAATAAATACATCATTTAAAAAATTGGAAGACAGTTACAGGAAAAAGAAACAAAGAGTCAAGTCAGTTTCAGGAATAAAGAAATCATAAATGCTTGAAAATAGACAGTTAAATTCAAATAAGGGGAAAGGGGTACGGGATGAAGCATACTTAGACTAATTTGTAAAAAAAGATAAGTTCGTTATGGAAAGAACCTAAGTATATCCCCAGCAGAGTCGTCATGCTGTCGCGCCCCCTTTTTCCCTCCGCCACAGAGAGAGGTTCGGGTTTCGACATTCATGAGGTGTGATATCTCCTTTCCTTTTGGGAATTGGGTATTTGAAGAGTCGCCACCTAACGAGTTATAGTGCATTAGGGCAACTAGAGTGATTAACTCTTGGATTGGTTAGCATTACTAGAGATTAGGGTAAGGGCTCGAAATGACCTCGAGGGGAAGGTGTTAGGCTCCCCTCTTGGTCCACAATTGTAGGTCCCGGCCGAACTTATAGTCACGAATTAGTCCAAATAAGTACATGAAACAAATAGTTACAAATAAGGCATGTTTGTATGACTCAAATAATAATAAGACAGAAGTTTTTGAACAAGTTGTATAAAACAAAGTCTTAAAGAAAAAGAATCTCGAGAAAAGGGGGGAGTCCTAGGTTGGGTAGCCTATAAGATCACCCCACATAATGTCTGGTAAACACTTCTCAATGAGAGGATACACGTGACATTAGCGTGTAGTCATCATATCCCACATCTACCCTTCCCATCCTCGTAGTGGTCATTTAAAGCGAGTGTTTGGTCAGCGATCTCTATTGCATGTTGTTACCCGTCCCTTCTTAATGGTCCTGGATGGATTTAGGACCTCTTCCTATAGGTGGTTCTATTCAGACCCCTAAGGTTTTAAAGGTGAAAATACTAAGGCGATAGGCAAGAAAAATTAGTACTTTAGCACATAAGATAAAAGGGAGCAATTAGAGGCTCAAAGTTTCCTCCTCAAACAAGGCACATAAACAGCACGACTCAAGCACAAATAAGGGCTAAACAGTATCCCAAGGAATGATGTCTAAATGAATATACAGAAGACATGCAGTTTAATTTATAAACTCAGAAGTGATGACCCTATTAGTTGCCTACTGATTTTTTAAAAACCTTTTAAACCAGAATAACCAAAGTGACATAAACAATTTCTGAGTTGCAAGATTTGAAAACGTCCTATAGGCTTGCCTATACACGAAATACTGATGACTACATTTTATAGAGTGAAATAAAGCAGGTTTAAAAGGACTCTTTAATCCCTATAGGCATGTTTTCTAATAATAGATTAAGGCATTTTTTTAAAAGATCTCATTTCAGGGAAATACAAACCACTTAATTAAACCAGTTTAGAAGTGAGCTAATCGTTAACCGTATTAATTTATTTAAAACCAAACTAGTTTAGATGGCAGAATTTCTGGCGTGGTTCCCTATAGGCATGATATCTACTTGTTTAATACTGATTTTAAAGACTTGCAGGCATGATGACAAATGAAAACACATATAAACACTTGTTATAACAGAAGTCGGATTTGGATTATATCCTATAGGCATGACATCTACTTGTGAAGCTGATTTTAAGAGTTATAAAAATGATATCTATTATGGAATCACTTGAAACCTACAGGCATGATTTCTAACATGGTGAGACAAACATGACAAGATGTAAAAGTCCTATAGGCATGTTTTCTACCCGTATTACCCCACAAACATGTAGCTACCCACCCTTTTCACTAATTACCCCAATATTCATTTACAAGTTATTATAGACCATATGAATGAACTACATAAATAAATAAGAAAATAAGAAGTTATTCTATAGGGAGCCTACAGATAGGCCCAGCTTTCTAAAGCCGCCAATAGTCTCAAATGCCCAAATGCCATAGGCAATGTCGTAATATAGGTGCATCAAAGTTCTCTAAGGATCTCAAGGATCCCGGGCAGTGCTTACACCTAAACTTGGTAACCAAAATTGAATAAGTGCAGTGTGGAAGGGCCAGCATCAGTATGCCAGAGTTTAGAGGGTTCTCAAGAGGATCCCAAGGTAGTACACATATTGGAGGGGGCAGAACTTATTGACATAGGAGTAGAGTGAAAGTGCTTGACACAAATTGAAAGGTTTTAGTGGGAAAACTGTATTAAAAGAGAAGGTTTGTTTTGAAATAGTTTGCAGAGTTAAAGAAGGAGTCATGTAGTAAAACAATTTTGAAAAGAGAGTTGCTTGACTAGACAATAGTAAATCAAACATGAAGTCCAAAACCACATCAGCAATACTTAAAGAGCACAGAACCAAACATAAGGAACAAACCTACATATAGGGGTGATGAGGATTGGGGATACATAGAGTACATGATTGTAAACACATAACAATCAGAGGTAATTGGTACAAACATGCCCAGAAACAATTTATCAGACATAGAGGGGATAACATGTTTACACTGATCCTAAGGAAGGGGAGTACATGACATGCTAATCAGATAATCATATTAACTGCGAGTTTCACAACAATACTGTAAGTAAAAGCAAACTAGAAATAGGATGAACTGAGGCAATAAAAGAACCATATTGTTGTTGGAACTTGCATTGAAACTAGAACATACCAGTAAAGAAGACATCAAACAAAAGTGAATGAGCAGGAGAGCACAATAGTTAGCCTTGGCTTGCAGCCGTCTAATTTAGAATAGTAGCAAGTAGCACAAAAGAGAGAGCAGAAAGTTTAATTGTGTGAGAGAGAGCTTTTGAACCAATGTGTTCGTGTGTTTGTGTTAATTAGAGAGTATGCATATATAGTAGTTCGAAACTAGGTAAAATAAGGCAAGAATCACAATAGCATAACAATTATGGAACTCAAAACCAATTAGAGCAAAATTAGGACAAGTACTCCCTTAAGTTAAGGGAATCATTTCAAATGGTAGGAACAAGTAGCATATAAGGAAAGAAATCAGTGTATGACTAATAAGGAAAGAATCAAATTCAGTAAGTATAGGGTAAACAATTAGGGCTAAATTCAGAATACTCTTAATTAAGGAAATAGTCGGTAAGAATAAGGTACCACATCAGATAAGGTGGGCGAATTAGTTAATTTGAATAGAAGAGGTAGAAATTGAGGGTTTAAAGGAAGGTCTTTCAATCAAACCACAAAATAGGAAATTCAGAATCAATCAAAGGGGAAGTAATGATTTAGTATTCAGCATATAAATAGAGTAAAATAAGAATAACCATTCATAGCAAACATACAGGTTAAACAGTAATGATAGAAAGAGGCAAGTCTGAACAATCAAGATGAACATAAACATACAGAGATGATATAAATTAGGCATAAGAAACTCAGTAGAAAACACATTCGAAATGAAATAGTCACAGAAACTCAATTAAGAACAGGCTAGTCACAAAATCAAATGAAGAAACCTAGAAAAATTAGGGCTTTCAACATAGGCAATTTGAAGAGGTAGTAAAATCATAGAATCAGTCAAAATATGCAAGAGATAGAAGTTTAAACATAAAGAATCGGGTTAAACAAGGTTTTAGAAGAAGTTCTGAAACCTTAATTTTAGAAGAAGGTGAAAACACTTTGAAATCGATGATTCTTGTAAAGAGTTACAAAGATAGTGTTTCATCAAAGCAACAGACTCAGATCGTTTAAAAATTGTATAGATCTAGGAGATGTAAGCAAAAATTAGGGTTTCAGAAAAAATCCAAGTAGAGATGAAAGAACCTGTCTAAAATCTCAAGGATCGTAACAAGTACAACATGATTTTGCTCGAAATGATACTGAAGTAGCCAAGAACATACTATATGGCAAACCCTAGATGCAAGTCGGCGTGGCCCAGGGCCCTTGAAGATATTAGAGAAGGCAAGCATAGCATTAGAGGAGCCATTGGAGGCTTAGGAGTTGAAGGGAGATCATCGGAGAAGACCGGAGAAGAAGGTCGGCGGTTGAAGGAGCTAGGGTTAGGTTGAGTGGCTGAGAGAGGAGAGGAGATGAGAGAATACAGAGGTGGCGGTATCTGAACAATGAGCTAGGGTTAGGGGTTGTTGGAATTAAAAATGATAAGAACGGGCGAGGGCCGTTGATCTTTTAGATAAACGGCCAAGATTTAATACGGCTTTGGGTCGGGTAGGGGGTTCAGGGCTTGGGTCAGGTGTTTTTAATCTGAAATTGGGCTGGGGTTGGGTTTAAATTGGGCTACAATTGAAATGCAAATCTGGTTATATTTTAAATAGCCAATTTTCCCTATATAATTTATAATAATGATAAATAATTCCTAAAAAATAATTTCATGTACTAAAATGATTTAAAATAGATATTTAATATTTTAAAAATATAGGAGATCAATTTTACGCATATAAATGTAATTATACATTAATGGGGCTAATATTGCAATTATATGCAATTTAACTTTAAAAATACAAAATGCAATTATAAAATACATAAAAAATATTTTAACCATATTTTGGCATAAATATAAAAATTAAATGACTAAATCTATGAATAAAAGGGAAGAAAATAAATCAATTTAAATCCTTAAAATTATGGGAAAAATTACAAAAACCTTGTGCATGCTTATGTATGCATATATATGCTATTTTGAAGGTATTTATCCATATAAAAGATATAGGAAAAAATTGGGTATCAACAAGTAGGAAGACAGTGAGTATGGGGAGTTTGGTATATATTCTTGTCGGGGAGAGACCTCATGCAATTGATGTTCAGGCCTTGGCCAATCGGTTTATAAGGTTGGATATTTCGGAGCCTAGTCGGGTGTTGGCTTTTGTGATTTCTCGGTCTTCCTTATTTGATCGCATCGGAGAGCGCCAATATGATGATCCTCATTTGCTTGTCCTAAAGGACAAAGTTCAGCATAATGATGCCAGAGATATGACTATTGGTGATGACGGAGTATTGAGGATGCAGGGCCAGATATGTGTGCCCAATGTGGATGGGCTTCGGGAGTTGATTATAGAGGAGGCCCGTAGCTCGCGGTATTCCATTCATCTGGGTGCCGCGAAGATGTATCAAGATCTGAGACAACATTATTGGTGGAGGAGAATGTAGAAGGACATTGTGGGATTTGTAGCTCGGTGTCTCAATTGTCAGCATGTGAAATATGAGCATCAAAGACTGGGTGGCTTTCTTCAGCAGATGGATATTCCAGAGTGGAAGTGGGAGCGGATCACCATGGACTTTGTAGTTAGGCTCCCACAGACTTTGAAGAAGTTCGATGCTATTTGGATGATTGTGGACCGGCTGACCAAGTTCGCGCACTTCATTCCTATGTGTACTACCTATTCTTTAGAGCGGTTGGCAGAGATATACATCCGGGATATTGTTCGTCTGCATGGTGTCCCAGTTTCCATCATTTCAGATAGAGGTACTCAGTTTACTTCATAGTTTTGGAGGTCTGTACATCGAGAGTTGGGTACTCAGGTTGAGTTAAGCACCGCTTTTCACCCTCAGACGAACGGACAGTCCGAGTGCACTATTTAGATATTGGAGGACATGTTGCGCGCTAGTGTCATTGATTTTGGAGGGTCAAGGTATCAGTTTCTACCGCTCATAGAGTTTGCTTATAATAACAGTTATCAGTCGAGTATTCAGATGGCTCCATATGAGGCTTTGTAAGGGAGACAGTGTAGATCTCCTGTCGGTTGGTTTGAGTAGGGTGAGACTAGGCTTTTGGGTACAGACTTGGAGCAGGACCCTTTAGACAAGGTGAATGTGATTCAGGAGAGGCTTCATACAACACAGTCAAGGCAAAAGAGTTTTGCCAACAGGAAGGTTCGGGATGTGTCCTACATGGTTTGTGAGAAGGTTCTATTCAAGTTTTCACCCATGAAGGGTGTTATGAGATTTGGGAAGAAGGGTAAATTGAGTCCTCGGTTCATTGGGCCTTTTGAGGTGCTTCGGAGGATTGGGGAGATGGCTTATGAGCTTGCTTTGCCACCGAGCTTATCGAGTGTGCATCCGGAATTTAATATTTCTATGCTCCGAAAGTATATTGGTGATCCATCTCATGTTTTGGATTTTAGCACGGTTTAGTTAGATGATGATTTGACTTATGATCTGTAGTCAATATCTATTTTGGAGCATCAATTTCGAAAGTTGAGGTCAAAGGATATAGCTTTAGTGAAAGTGCAGTGGAGAGGTCAACCCGTGGAGGAGGCTACCTAGGAGATCGAGCGGGAGATGTAGAGCAGAAATCCTCACCTATTTGAGGCTTCAGGTATGTTTCTTGACTCATTCGAGGACGAACGTTTATTTAAGAGGGGGAGGATGTAACGACCCACCGGGACGTTTCATGAGTTCCTGCTCCGTTTCCCCTATTTCTGCTTCTTATTGTCTTGTTCAGCTTTATTATGTGATATAGGGTTGGTTGGTTCGGGTTCAGAGAGTTTTTGGAAAGGAATGAGACACTTAGTCTCTTTTAAGTAATATTAGGTTGGAAAAGTCAACCTAATGTTGACTTATTTGAAAAAGGGCTCGGATGTGAATTCTAATAGTTTGAAAAGCTTCGGTAGGTGATTTGGGACTTAGGAGCATGATCGGAATGTGTTTTGGAGGTCTGGATTAGATTTAGGCTTGAATTGGCGAAATTGGAATTTTGGCATTTTCCGGTTGATAGGTGAGATTTTGTATAGGGGTTGGAATGGAATTCCTGAAGTTGGAGTAGGTCGGTCATGTCATTTGTGATGTGTGTGCAAAATTTCAGGTCATTCGGACGAGGTTTGATAGACTTTTTGATCAAAATCAGAATTTGGAAGTTTTTGGAATTCTTAGGCTTGAATCCAATGTCAATTTGGTGTTTTGATGTTGTTTGGAGCGTTCTGAAGGTTGGAACAAGTTTGAATGAGGTTATGGGATATGTCGGCATGTTTGGTTGAGGTCCTGAGGGCCTCGGGTGAGTTTCGGGTGGTTGAACGGATCAATTCATGTTGGAAAAAGTTGCAGAAAATATGTTGTTGGTGTTGCAGACTTTTGGCCTTCGGGTTCGCGAGAGGGCTCTCACGTTCATGAAGGCTTAGGATGTGAGGAACGATGTTTGGCCTTCACGCTCGCGATGGGTGTCTTGCGTTTGTGTAGGGTTAGGTGATGTGTTCATCGCGAACGCGGTAGAGTATTTGGGGTAGCTAGGATCCCAGAAGCTTTGTGCTTCGCATTCGCGTAGGAGTAGCCGCGTTCGCGAAGGTTTGGTCGGCTGAGGTATCGTGTTCCCGAGGGGTCTTTCGCGTTCGCGTAAGAGGAATTTTTTCAAAGGAAATTTTGTGCTTGGCGAACGCGAGGCGTTGACCGCGTTCGCGAAGAAGGGATTTCAAGTGCTGGGCATAATGTTCAAAAGACCCTTCCCCGATTTTGGGGTCTAAATTTCACCATTTGTTGAGCGATTTTGGATCATTTTGAGGGAGATTTGAAGAGGCAATTCAAGAGACCTTCTTGGAGATAAGATTTATGGACTTAATACTCGATCCTATTGTGATATTAAACATGAAATTTGGGGAATTTGAAGCCTAAAATTAGTGAGTTAGGGCTTGGAAATTGGAGACCTTAATCTAGGGATTTAAGGGGTCATTTGTGGTCGGATTTTGGTATTCTTGGTATGTATGAACTCGTGGGAGCATAAGGATTCCATTGATGTGACTTTTATCAAATTTCAAGATGTGGTCCCGGGGGTCGGGTTAGACCAATTTCGGGGTATAATTTGATTATTTTCGCATGGGCTTCGTTCCTTTAGCATATTCTAATGTTATGATTCTGATTTGGGTAGATTTGACGCGAGTTGAGGCCGAGTCGAGAGGCAAGGGCATCACGGAGTAGTATTTCATCCGGTTTGAGGTAAGTAACCATAGTAAATCTAGAACTGAGGGTATGAAACCCTGGTATTTCAGATTGTTTTGATATATGAGGTGACGCACATGCTAGGTGACGAGCATGTGCGCATGCACCGGTAGGGATTGTGACTTGATCCGTTCCATAGCGACTATTAAGCAGCGTATTTGATTTGAAATCTTATGATATTCCGTATTTTGAGATTTGATACTATACTTTCGATTGTACGCCATGTTTGGGGCCTTGTGCCGACCTGTTTAGACCCTTAGGGTAATTTTTACTACTTTCCTCACTCTATCTGTTTTGAAAGCATATCCTCAGTCATGTTTTACATGTTTATTGTTCAAAATCCGGCTTCATCACTCTACTTCTTAATATATGAAAACTATTTGGGTTGAGTTCCCTGATTTCCACTGATATGCCCGAGTGGCTGTGAGGCTAATGACTGAGAGAGGTTGAAAACCTAATGGTGATATATATATATATATATATATATATATATATATATATATATATATATATATATATATATATATATTATGGATCGGGCTATGCGCCGCAGCGATATGACGCGCTTGGGTTGTAGGAGCCCCTCCGGAGTTTGTACACCCAGTGAGCGTAGTCGACTATAAATATGGATCGGGCTGCATGCCGTAGCGGTTATTATGATTATTACTATTATGAGATATTACTGAGCCGGAGTGCTGAGTGTGAGCACTATTGATGAGAGCTGAGTCATGAGTGACTGCGAGGCTTGCCCGAGAGGCTATACTTATGAGTGATACCTTTCTCGAGGGGCCCGTTTATGACATTTATTGCTTTCACTCTTCTTTTTATACTGAGCCTCTATTTAAAACTGTTAAATAAATGATTTCAAAGTATTTTTAAATGAAACTGAAGTTTTTACGAGATGACTGGCTTTAAATTGCAGAATTTGACTTGAAATTTCTGTTAAGACTTATTATATGCTTTTTACTGCTCGTCACTGCACTTAGACCTTATTTACTTTAGTTACTTACTAAGTTGGCGTACTTATGTTACTCCCTGCACCTTGTGTGCAGATTCAGGTGCCCGAGCAGTAGAGTGAGGGTTCCTAGCACACTCAGAGCTATACCAGAGACTGCAAGGTAGCTGGACGGCATTCGCAGCCTTGCTTTCCTCCTTCCTATCTTAGTTTCCTACTATTTTAGACTTATGATGTATTATTCAGTCAATTTGGGTTGTATTTAGAGTCTCTTGACTTGTTACACCAAATTGTTGGGCTGTGTTGGTATATTTTGTGCTATTTTCTGCATATTTTCATTGATTTATATATTTCATATGAGAATTTGAGACGTAATCAGTTTTAGAAAATGGTTTTATAAAAAGAATTCACTATGGTTAAATGTTGGTTTGAATTGCCTAGTACTGTGATAGGTGCCATCATGACCGGGGTATTTGGGATCGTGACATGTATAGTTGGATAGCATGTGGCTTTGTCGGCTATCAGTTTTGGATATATAGTTGTCTATAGCAGGAATGTCAGCTCGTCCTATCGTATTCCGCATGTATATGTTAGTATGTCTTTTGGGCATGTTTTCCTCACGTATGTTATTCACGTGATTCAGCAGTTTATTGATAGATATTATACATGACATGCCCTTAATTCATGTTTGTATCATAGACGCACGCTTAGGGGTGTTCGACAGGTAGGACTCGGGCACTCATCATGGCCCATCGGTTTGGGTCGTGACAAAAGTGGTATCAGAGAAGTTATCATATGAGGAAGCTCCCATTGCTAGACTAGATAGATAGGTTTGGAGATTGAGAAGTAAGGATGTAGCTTCGGTTAAAGTACTTTGGAGAAACAATAATGTGGAAGAGATGACTTGGGAAGCAGAAGAAGACATGAAGTCTAGGTACCCTCACTTATTTCCGCTTCCAGAGGAGGATCAGACCGAGACATAAAAATCTTTAAGTGCATGTATGGATTGTTATGTTAGTTATCGCCATTGGTTATTTGAAGCCAATCTCATTATTGATGATTGTGGCCTGATGTGGCATTGTGTTATTGAATTTGATACGGGAAGGGTGGACAGTGGTACTGTTACAAAGGAGACTTTGCCAAAATTTAGATAGATCCCGAGGAGTTAAAGGTTCGAGGACAAATGTTTCTAAGAGGGGATGAATGTTACATTTCTCATTTTTGTAAGTTAAAGTTTCGTCGTAAGTTGATCAATATAAGCTCGTGAATGAGATAAATTTTGAGAATATAGGTATTTATGTTATTTATAAAAGGTTATAAGAAAGTGGGGTGAAGGTTAGAGGGTAAACAAATCGAAGAAAATGAGTTTCATTAAAGTTTGACAATTTGGGTTAAAATATGATCCAAGCTATAATACCCCGTATTTATGGACTAGTGTCATACAATGTACCACATGACCATGATAGTAAGGTATATAAAGTATATTAAAAGTGATTAATATTTTAAGTTATTTGAGATAATTCTTAATTATGTGGGTAAATGGATCATTATTGGATTAGTGGGAGATTAATAAGCTAATTAGGAATTTGTGGATAAGCTTAATGGAGATACCTCCCAACGTGGCAGCAAGTGACTAGGTAAGTTATGTAGCTAGGTGGCATATTTAGGGGGATTCTTTGGCAAAGTAATCACATAAAGTGGGGCTCACCCCCACTATGATAAAGGCACCTCCCTACATCATTAAAGTGAGATGTATATACTTGCTAGTAACGAATGGAAAGTCTAAAAAGGAATTCATATAAACCTATATAATGTTATAGCAGCGTGAGTTGCAATTCGAAGGGTACACGGTACAAACTTTTCAAGAACATCATATAGATTTTTCCCTACTTCGATCCACCGTTACGAGTTTTGTCGCGATTGACGTGTGTTAGAGGGATTGTCAATAGAATCAACTCAGGTATGTTAAGGCTATCCCTTCTTTCCTTTTGGCATGATCCATACGATACAAATGGAACGAGCAAACACACCACTTTCAAAAATGCCTCTATTCATAGAAGCACTAGGGGTGCCTATGTTATTGATTCCCCATTTATCTTATTATCATATCTTTTGTTCATGGGTGTCAGAAAAATACGTAGTTGATAAAGTTTATCCGAAGGCATATTGATCTTGTGATATTTTGAGAAATCTTATTAACTTACTTCTTATGCATTGCATTTATTTATACATATACATACCCATGACCAGATGGCGTTATATACGCATATATTATATGTATATGGGATATTGAAAAAGGTTACTGCGTTATAAATGCACTACCACCTAATCAGCCAGTATACATTGATGATTTCGCCCACTGAGGTCGAGATGATATGATGGGATGCCTTTAGAGGCTTGATGACTTTATGTACGCATATACCTATTCATGATATGAAATTTATACGCACATGCATGACATTATAAATATTGTAAGATTCACAACGTTATTTAGGCTTACATGCGGATTCCCTTACTCCGTGTTTCTTTTAGGTCTTTTATGTACCAATTTTCATGCCTCACATACTCGCTACATTATCTGTACTGACACCCCTATTTCCTGGGGCCTTTGTTTCATGTCCGCGGGTGTAGGTAGAAAGGTTGACGGTCTCCCCTTCTTTGGATTCTAGCTCAGCGAGAGTTAGTGTACTCCACTTGATCTAGAGCCATTATTGATTTTGGTATGCTATTTTTGTATGTATATATAGGTATGACGGGGCCCAGTCCCGTCCTTTATAGATCCGTACACTCTATTAGAGGTCTGTAGACAGACGTATATATTGGATAGTATGTGGCCTTGTCGGCTTCGAGCTTTGGAGCTGTCTATAGCAGCCTTGTTGGCTCGCCCTACCGTATTTTGCATGTATATGTTTATATGTCTTTTGGGCATGTTTTCCAAGTTATTCACGTGATTCAGTAGTTTATTAACATATGTTATACAGGACCTACCCTTAATTCATGTTTATATCTTAGATGCATGCTTAGGGTGTTCGACAGGTAGGACTCGGGCACTCGTCATGGCCTTTCTATTTGGGTCATGACAAAAGTGGTATCAGAGAAATTATCTTACGAGGAAACTCCCACTGCTATTCTAGATTGACAGGTTAAGAGATTGAGAACTAAGGATGTAGCTTCGGTTAAAGTACTTTGGAGAAACAATAATATGAAAGAGATGACTTGGAAAGCTGAAGAAGACATAAAGTCTAGGTACCCTCACTTATTTTTGTTCACAAAGGAGGATCAGACCTAGACATCAGAACCTTTAGGTGCGTGTATGGATTCTTATGTTAGTTACCATCATTGGTTGTGTGAAGTCATTCTCATTATTGATGATTGTGGCCTTATGTGGCCTTGTGTTATTATGTTTGCTACGGGAAGGGTTGGTAGTGGTACTGTTACAAAGGAGACTCAGCCAAAACATATATAGATTCCGAGGACTTAAACATTCGAGGATGAATGTTTCTAAGGGGGAAAGGATGTTACATTTCGCGTTTTTGTACGCTAAAGTTTCGTCGCAAGTTGATCGATGTAAGCTCGTGAATGAGATTAATTTTGAGAATATAGGTACTTACGTTATTCATAAAAGGTGATAAGTAAGTGCCATAAAGGTTAGAGGGTAAACAAATCGAAGAAAATGAGTTTCGTTGAAATTTGACAATTTAGGATAAAGTACGGTCCAAGCTGTAATACCCTAAATTTATGGACTAGTGCCATACAATGTACCACATGACCATGATAGTAACTTATATAAAGTATGTTAAAAGTGATTAATATTTTATTTAATTTGAGATAATTCTTAATTATTTTGGTAATTGGTTTAATGGGAGATTAACAAGCTAATTGGGAATTTGTGAATAAGCTTAATGGAGATACCCCCAACGTAGTAGCAAGTGGGATTCTTAATCAAGCCTAATAGTGACTAGGTAAGTTATGTAACTAGGTGGCATATTTAGGGAGATTCTTTGGAAAAGTAATCACATAAAGTGGGGCCCATACCCACTATGATAAAGGCACCTTCCTACATCATTAAAGTGAGATGTATATACTTGCTAGTAACGGATGAAAAGTCTAAAAAAGAATTCATATGAACCCATATAATGCTATAGCAGCGTGAGCTGCAATTCTATGGGAGCACAGTACAACCTTTCTCAACAACATCATACGAATTCTCCCTACTTCGATCCACCGTTACGTGTTTTGTCGCCATTGACGTGTGTTAGAGAGATTGTCAAGTGAATCGGCTCAGGTATGTTAAGGCTATCCCTTCTTTCCTTTTGGCATGATCCATACGATGCAAACAAAACGAGAAAACGCACCACTTTCATAAATGCCTCTATTCATAGAAGCACTAGGGGTACCTATGTTATTGATTCCCCATTTATCTTATTATCATATCTTTTGTTCATGGGTGTCAGAAAAATACGTAGTTGATAAAGTTTATCCGAAGGCTTATTGATCTTGTGACATTCCGAAAAATCTTATTAACTTACTTCTTATGCATTACATTCATTTATACATATACATTAACCCATAACCAGATGGCATTATATACCCATATATTATATGTATATGGGATATTGAAAAAGGTTACTGCTATACGCACCACCACCTGATCATCTAGTATACAATGATGATTTCGCTCACTGAGGTCGAGATGATATGATGGGATGCCTTTAGAGGCTTGATGACGTTATGTACGCATATACCTATTCATTATATGAAATTTATATGCACATGCATGACATTATAAATATTGTAAGATTCACAACGTTATTTAGGCTTACATGCGGATTCCCTTACTCCGTGTTTCTTTTAGGTCTTTTATGTACTGATTTTCATGCCTCACATACTCGGTACATTATCTGTACTGACACCCCTATTTCCTAGGGCCTTTGTTTCATGGCCGCAGGTGCAGGTAGACATGCTGACGGTCTCCCCTTCTTAGGATTCTAGCTCAGCGAGAGTTAGTATGTTAGACTTGACTTAGAGCCATTATTGATTTTGGTATGCTATTTTTGTATGTATATATAGGTACGACGGGGCCCAGTCTCGTCCTTTATACATCCGTACACTCTATTAGAGATCTGTAGACAGTCATATATATTGGATAGTATGTGGCCTTGTCGGCTTCGAGCTTTGGAGTTGTCTATAGCAGCCTTGTTGGCTCGCCCTACCGTATTTTGCATGTATATGTTTATATGTCTTTTGGGCATGTTTTCCTCATGTAAGTTATTCACGTGATTCAGCAATTTATTGGCATATATTATACATGACCTACCCTTAATTCATGTTTATATCTTAGACGCATGCTTAGGGATATTCGATAGGTAGGACTTGGGCACTCGTCATGGCATATCAGAGAAGTTATCAAATAAGGAAGCTCCCACTGCTATTCTATATAGATAGGTTCAGAGATTGATAACTAAGGACGTAGCTTCAATTAAAGTACTTTGGAGAAACAATAATATGGAAGAGATGATTTGAAAGCTGAAGAAGACATAAAGTCTAGGTACCCTCACTTATTTTCGTTTCCAAAGGAGGATCAGACCTAGACATCACAACCTTTAGGTGCGTTTATGGATTCTTATGTTAGTTACCATCATTGGTTGTGTGAAGCCATTCTCATTATTGATGATTGTGGCATTGTGTTATTGTGTTTGCTACGGGAAGGGTTGGTAGTGGTACTGTTACAAAAGAGACTCAGCCATAACATATATAGATCTCGGGGAGTTAAACATTCGAGGATGAATGTTTCTAAGGGGGGAAGGATGTTACATTTCACATATTTGTACGTTAAAGTTTCATCGCAAGTTGATCAATGTAAGCTCGTGAATGAGATTAATTTTGAGAATATAGGTACTTATTTTATTCATAAAAGTTGATAAGTAAGTGCCGTAAAGGTTAGAGGGTAAAAAAATCGAATATGAGTTTCGTTGAAGTTTGACAATTTAGGATAAAGTACGATCCAAGCTATAATACCCTATATTCATGGACTAATGCCATACAATGTACCATATGACCATGATAGTAACGTATATAAAGTATGTTATAAGTGATTAATATTTTATTTAATTTGAGATAATTCTAAATTATGTTGGTAATTTGTTTAATGGGAGATTAACAAGCTAATTGGGATTTGTGGATAAGCTTAATGGAGATACCCCCCAACGTAGTAGCAAGTGGGATTCTTAATCAAGCCTAATAGTGACTAGGTAAGTTATGTAGCTAGGTGGCATATTTAGGCAGATTCTTTGGCAACGTAATCACATAAAGTGGGGCCCATACCCACTATGATAAAGGCACCTTCCTACATCATTAAAGTGAGATGTATATACTTGCTAGTAACGGATGAAAAGTCTAAAAAAGAATTCATATGAACCCATATAATGCTATAGCAGCGTGAGCTGCAATTCTAAGGGAGCACAGTCCAACCTTTTTCATGAACATCATACGGATTTTTCCTACTTCGATCCACCGTTATGTGTTTTGTCGTCATTGACGTGTGTTAGAGAGATTGTCAAGTGAATCGGCTCAGGTATGTTAAGGCTATCCCTTCTTTCCTTTTGGCATGATCCATACGATACAAACAAAACGAGCAAACGCACCACTTTCATAAATGCCTCTATTCATAGAAGCACTAGGGGTGCCTATGTTATTGATTACCCATTTATCTTATTATCATATCTTTTGTTCATGGTTGTAAGAAAAATACGTAGTTGATAAAGTTTATCCGAAGGCATATTGATCTTGTGACATACCAAGAAATCTTATTAACTTACTTCTTATGTATTGCATTCATTTATACATATACATTGACCCATGACCAGATGACGTTATATACGTATATATTATATGTATATGGGATATTGAAAAAGGTTACTGTATTATATACACACTACCACCTGATCAGCCAGTATACATTGATGATTTCCCCCACTGAGGTCGAGATGATATGATGGGATTCCTTTAGAGGCTTGATGATGTTATGTACGCATATACCTATTCACGATATGAAATTTACACGCATGTGCATGACATTATAAATATTGTAAGATTCACAACGTTATTTAGGCTCATACGGCTGAGGTGCTGAATGTACAAGGGTGGGCGCCAGAGCTGGTGCCCTTCGGAGCTCATCAGGTAGTATGTGAAGTTTGATATGGAACCTCACCATGAGATTCTCCCCGAGCCCTGGTAACTCGTAGCACTCGACTAGTAGTCTCACCAGCCACAAACTTTCCCTTTTGGGCGGTCGTACTCTTTGCAGGCATTGCTGAAAATATAACATATCGTTAGGAATATGAATTCTTGTATTGCATGATCTGAGATAAAAAAGAGAGTATAACATCCTAAATGTCATGTATCCTCCTGTTTACAAGTGTGGTGCACGAGACACCCATAAACAAGACTCTACTAGACACGGTCTGTTGACAACCCTAGGACAGAACTGCTCTGATACAACTTTTGTTATGACCCAAACCGATGGGCCGTGACGGGTGCCTGAGTCCTATCTGTCAAATACCCCTAAGCATGCATCTAAGATATGAACATGTATAACATCTGCTGCATTACGAAAATAACATACGTCAAGGAAACCTGCCATCAAGGCATATGTACGTATACGTGCAGAATACAGTGGGCAAGTCGGCAAGGCTACTAAAGACAATTATACATCCAAAACTGAAAGCCGACAAGGACACATACAACCCAACTAGACATACTATCTACAGACCTCTAATAGAAACATAATTGTACAAAGACAAGACCGAGCCACATCATACCCATATGCATATATATATATAAACGCATCGTACCAAAACAAAAAGCAGCTCCGGATCAAATGGAGCACGCCACCTCTCTCTGATCAAGAATACTAAGAAGGGGGACTGTCAGCTTGCCTACTTGCACCTGCAGGTATGAAACACAGGCCCCGTGAAATAGGGCGTCAGCACAAAAAATGTACTGAGTATGTAAGGCATGAAAATAAGTACATCAAAGACATAGATGAAACATGGAATACAGAAATACCTTTAAATCTGAATAACTCTGTAATTTTGAAACGTTTATAATATCATGCACATGCGTATAAATATCGTGCCATGCATTGGTATGGGTGTATATAATATCACCAAGCCACTGAGGGCATCCCATCATATCGTCTCGGCCACTATGGGCAACATTATCAACATATATCAACTGATCAGGTGGTGGTGCGTATATAACGCCTCTCTTCTCATATCCCATATACATATACATACATATATACGCATATATAACGCCGTTTGAATCATATTTGAGCCACTGTGGGCAACAACATCATCATATACCAGTTGATCAGGTGGTGGTGCGTATATAACGCCGTAGCCTTTTCCCATATCCCATATACATATATTTACATATATGTGTATATAACGCCATCTGGTCATGGGTCAATGCACATGTATAAATGAGTATAATGCATGCAAAATACATAATAATCTCGACATTTTTTTCCGGATAAACTTTTCCAATTGCGTATTATTCTGAGATGCATGAACAGAAGATAATAATAAGTCTCATAGGGAATCAAAAATATAGACACCCCTACTATTTCTATGAATAGAGTAATTTATAGAAACTGTGTATTTGCTCGTTTCTTCAGTATAATTTGGACAATGCCAAAATAAAGAAGGGAGGGCCTTAACATACCTGGAGTAGGGAAAACTCTGTATAATATTTCGTTTTAAAACCTTCATTGATTGAACGAAATTTGCCTCCGCTTCTTAGAAATTCACTGACGAAAACTTGTTTCTGGTTCTTAAAATTTTGGAACGAAACAATTCTGGTTTCTTGAAATTAAGAGGAAAGCGTCTCAGAGAATTGAGAGGAACAAAGTTTCTGTCTTTTGAAGTTTGGAAACAATACATTGAATTCACTTTGATTTGAATCTTAGCAGATACCAAATTAGTCATTATCTCTCATTTATGCCTAGGTGGAGGCATAAGTGACATAGTCACATTCTTGATATGGTGAACTCTTGCCACATGTTTGGGGGAATGATTATTAAGTTTTTATCCACTTATTAGTTAATCGGGTAATGTCCCATTATCCGGTAATTAACCAATTACCCGCATAATTTAAAAATTACCCCATATTACTTAAAATTCTATTTTTTTTAAAGATACTTCATATATACTTTATATATTATACTACCGTGGTCATATGATACCTTTCATGGTACTAGTTCATAATTATCGGGTATTATCGCCCGACCCGTATATTATTCCAAATTTTTTCACTTTCAACAAAACTCGTCTTTTTTAATCCGTGTACCCTTTTATCCTTCATAACACTTATTTTTTGCCTGTTATAAATAGTGTAAGTACGTTAACGCCAAGATAATCTCATCCCCTAGCCTATGTCAGTTAACCGAAAAAATGAAATTTTAACGTACGAAAATTGTGAGATGTAACATCCTTCCCCCCTTAGAAACATTCGTCCTCGAATGTTCAACTCCCGTGTTCTATATAACTTTGGCAGGGTAACCATTGTAACAACACCACTACCAATTCTCCTCGTAGAAGCTTAATAACCCAACGCCACACAGGACCACAATTATGAATAACGACCATGGCCTCACACGATCCACGATAATAGCTAATAAAAGAATTTGTACACGTACCTTATGATTATGACATCTCAGTCGGACCCTTCTCTGGAGGAGAAAATAAGTAGGAATATCTAGACTTCATGTCTTCCTCAGCCTCCCAAGTCAGTTCTTCCATATTGTTGTTCCTCCAAAGTACTTTCACAGAGGCTACCTCCTAATTCCGCAGCTTGCGGATTTGTCGGTCTACGATGACAACCGAAACTTCCTTGTATGATAAATCTTCTATAACCTGTACATCATTTGTGGGCACCACTCGGATAGGATCACTGATGCACTTTCGTAACATAGATACATGAAAAACCGGATGGACATACTCCAATTCTGAGGGCAATTCTAACTCATAAGCTACTCGGCCCACTCTCCGAATGATCCTATAAGGCCCAATACCATGGGCCAAGTTTGCCTTTCTTGCCAAACCTCATCACACCCTTCATAGGCGACACCTTTAATAATACCCAGTCACCAACCCCGAACTCTAAATCTCGACGTCGCACGTTAGAATATGACTTCTGATGACTCTGAGCTGTCAATAGTCGATCCCGAATCATCTTTACTTTCTCTATGGCTTGCTGAACTAGGTCAGGCCCATGTAATCCAGATTCTCCAATGTCGAACCATCCTATAGGCGACCTACGCTTTCGTCCGTAAAGAGCTTCGTATGGAGCCATCCGAATACTGGAATGGTAGCTATTATTATATGCGAACTCAATAAGTGGCAAATGATCATCCCATCTACCTTTGAAGTCTATTACACAAGCTCGTAACATATCCTCCAGTGTTTGAATAGTACGCTAAGCTTGTCCGTCTGTCTGGGGATGAAATGTTATACTAAGACTTACTTGAGTCCCTAATCCCTTTTGGAAGGACCTCCAGAAGTTAGCTATAAATTGAGCTCCTCTATCCGAGATAATAGATACAGGGACACCATGTTGTCGTACTATCTCCTTGATATAAAGCCTCACATAATCTTATGAGGAATATGTAGTTCTAACGGGTAGAAAATGGGTTGACTTTGTGAGCTTATCAACAATCGCCCATATCGAATTGAACATATGCTGGGTACGAGGTAAGCCTAAGATTAAGTCCATATTGATTGTTTCCAATTTCCAAGTCAAAATCTCCATCGCCTGCAATAATCTAATGGGTTTTTGATGCTCAATCTTAAATTGCTGACAGTTAGGGCACTGAGCAACAAATTCTGCTATATTCTTTTTCATTCCGTCCCACCAATATATATCCCTGATGTCATGATACATCTTTGTCGCTCCTGGATGGATAGAATAACGGGAATAGTGAGTTTCTCCCATAACCTGCTGACGTAGCCCTGCAACATTAGGTACACATAATCGTCCTTGATATCTGAGGACCCCATCTTCTATAATTTCAAACGGCGTCTTCTCCTTCTGAAGGGTGGTATCCCTATAATGAACTAACATAGGATCCTTATACTGGTGTTCCTTTACTTCAATTACTAAAGAGGATGTTGTCGTATCCTGAAGAGTAATTCCTATGTCACCTGAGTCCAGTAACTGAACTCCAAGACTAGCTAGCTGATGAACCTCATGGGCTATTCCCCTCTTTTCTGGCTACAAATACGACAGGCTACCCATAGATCTACGGCTGAGAGCATCGCCAACTACGTTCGCCTTCCCCGGATGGTATAAAATATCAACGTCAAAGTCTTTAAGTAGCTCCAACCATCTCCTTTGATGAAGATTCAATTCCTTTTGCTTGAAGATGTACTGGAGGCTCTTATGATCCTTATAGATATCAACATGAATGCCATACAAGTAGTTCCTCCACATCTTTAGTGCATGGACCACCGCAGCTAACTCTAAATCGTGGGTCGGGTAGTTCTTCTCGTGCTTTCTTAGTTGTCTAGAAGCATAAGCCACAACCTTACCCTGCTGCATCACCACATTACCCAATCCAACGGCTGAAGCGTTGCAATAGATAACTTCACCATCGGTCCCTTCTGGGAGCGTTGAACCGGTGCTGAAGTTAACCTGTCCTTTAATGCCTGGAAACTCTGTTCACAAGCATCAGCCCATTGAAACTTTGCTCCCTTCTGCATCAACTTTGTTAAAGGTGCTGAAAGGGAAGAAAATCCTTCCACAAATCTCCTATAATAACCTGCCAAACCAAGAAAGCTACGAACCTCCGTCGGTGTTGTGGGCCTAGGCCAAGTCTTTACTGCCTCAATCTTTTGTGTATCCACCCGGATGCCTTCACCTGAATGATATGCCCAAGGAAAGTTACAAAGTTCAACCAGAATTCATATTTAGAAAAAATTTCATACAACTTCCTTTCTTTTAGAACTCTAAGCAGAGTACGCAGATGACCAGCATGCTCATCCTATGAACGAGAATATACCAATATATCATCAATAAATACAATTACAAATAGATCTAAGAAAGGCCTGAACATACGGTTCATCAAATCCATGAATACTGCTAGGCCATCAGACCGAACGACATAACCCGAACTCAAAGTGCCCATATCTAGTCTTAAATGTTGTCTTCGGAATATCTTCATCCTTAACCCTTACCTGATGGTACCCGGACCTCAGGTCTATCTTTGAAAAGCACTTGGTACCTTGCAACTAATCAATAGATCGTCACCTTATTCAGTTGCCTATAATCCATACACATTCGTAAGGAACCATCTTTCTTCCTTACAAACAACACAGGTGCTCCCTACGATGACGTACTAGGTTAGATAAAACCTTTTTCAAGCAAGTCCTTTAGTTGTTCTTTCAACTCTTTCAGCTCTGTGGGGGCTATTCTATAGGGAGGAATAGATATTGGGTGAGTATCTGGTAGTAGGTCAATAGAAAACTCAATTTCTCACTCTGGCGGGAGACCCAGAAGTTCATCAGGGAAGATATCTGGAAACTCATTTACCACAGGGATGAACTAAATGGTTAGTGTCTCTACTTTCACATCCTGCACCCGAACTAAGTGATAAATACAACCCTTTCTGATCATTTTCCTTCCCTTGAGATAGGAAATAAATCTACCTCTCGGCGATGCCATGTTACCTTTCCACTCCAAAACAGGCTCCCCTAGAAATTGAAATCGGACTATCTTTAATCTACAATCAACGTTGGCGTGACAAGAAGCCAACCAATTCATATCAATTATAACATCAAATTCTACCATCTCTAACTCGATTAAGTCTGCTACGGTAGGTCGATCATGAACTATTATAATACAACCCCTATATACCTGCTTAGCTATCACCGAGTGCCCAACAGGTGTAGACACCTCAAAAGGTTTAACCAATTCAGGTTTTATTTCAAACTTACTAGCAACCAACAGGGTAACGTATGATAAGGTGGAACCTGGATCAATCAGTGCATATACGTCGTAGGAGGAGACTGATAATATACCTGTAACAACATCAAGCGATGACTCTTGGTCCTGTTGTCTTGCTAACGCATAAATGCGGTTCTGAGGGCTGCTCGGATCTGCCTCTGCCTCTACCACGACTCATTGGTTCTTGAGGACCTTACCCAGGGGGGCGTACTGATGATGACGGGATCTACAGTTCCCGCTTGTTGAGCTATGCTTGCATCACCTCTCATCGAACAATCCCTCATAATGTGGCCCGAATAACCACAAGTATAACAAACACCTAATCCTATACGGCCTTGCCCGGTATGCTGCTTACCACATTGAGTATATCATGGCAAGGGTGGCCTCATCTGATTTTACTCAACCCTATACTGAGAACCTGAGGCCCTAAAATTCTGACTAGGCCCTGAATATGTAGAACGATCAAATCTCTTACCGCCAAATTGAGGGGGCGCGCTAGCCGAGGGATAGGATGGATATCTCAAAAACTGCTACCTCTGACCACCTCGAAACTCACCTGAAGGACCCGAAGACCTTGCTCTCTTATTCTGGGCCCTATCATGCTCACGATCGGCCCTCTGTTTCTGTTTACGCTCCTCTACACCCTGAGCATATGCCTGAATATGAGAAATATCCATGTCTGGCTGAAGTGAAACCAACATACAATCGTTAAGCAAGTAAGGCTCAAATCCCATCATGAACCGATGAACCTGATCCTCCATCTTAGATACAATAGTGGGAGAATACCTAGCCAATGAATCAAACCGAAGACTGTACTCCCGAACACTCATGTTTCCCTACCGAAGGGTCAAGAACCTATCAACTTTAGCTCGTCTAAGCTCTGGTGGGAGATAATGACGAAGAAAAGCTTCTATAAACTCCTGCCATACTGCTGGAGGGGCATTCTCACCTCTGTACAATTCCCAAGAGTCCTAATTAACTGCAACATTTCGGAGTCTATAGGAAGCTAGCTTAACTGACCCAGTCGTAGTGGACTTCATTACCCATAACGTCCTCTGCACTCTATCAATAAATACCTGAGGGTCCTCATTCGGGTCTGCTCTAGTGAATACCGGAGGGTCTAAATTAATAAAGTCACGAACCCTCGCACTCATGGACCTATCTGCGTGACCAATACCGACTTCCTAACGTCGAGCCTGTGCGGCTACTAATCATGTCAATAATTAAACAACATCTCTCATCTCCTGACCTGGCGCATCCGGCTGAGGTGTTGAATGTACATGGGCAGGCGCTGGAGCTGATGCCCTTCGGAACTCTTTTGGAAAAGGTGGGGTATGTGAAGTCTGAGATGGAACCTCACCATGAGATTCTCCTCGAGCCCTGGTAACTCATGGCGCTCGACTAGTAGTCTCACCAGCCACAGATTTCCCTTCTGGGCACCCGTTCTCTTTGGAGGCATTGCTGAAAATATATTGTATTGTTAGGAACATGAATTCTTGTATTGCACGATCTGAGATCAAAAGAAAGGATAATATCCTATATGTCTTGTAGCCTCCTATTTATAAGTGTGGTGCACGACATACCCATAAACAAGACTCTACTAGATACGATCTGTAGACAACCCTAGGACAAAACTGCTCTAAAACCACTTTTGTTACGACCCAAACCGATGGGCCGCGACAGGTGCCTTAGTCCTATCTATCAAACACCCCTAAGCATGTGTCTATGACATGAACATGTATAACATCTGCTGCATTACAAAAATAACATACATGAAGGAAACCTGCCATAAAGGCATATATACATATACGTGCACAATACAATGGGTGAGCCGGCAAGGCTGCTATAGACAATTATACATCCAAAACTGAAAGCCGACAAGGCCAATTACAACCCAATTAGACATACTATC
Organism: Nicotiana sylvestris; assembly: GCF_000393655.2. Lineage (NCBI taxonomy): Eukaryota > Viridiplantae > Streptophyta > Magnoliopsida > Solanales > Solanaceae > Nicotiana > Nicotiana sylvestris. The sequence continues at coordinate 120,320,853 of NC_091064.1, read as the reverse complement.
TACATACCTCTAATAGAAACATGATTGTACAAAGTCGGGACTGAGCCACGTCATACCCATATATATATATATATATATATATATAAACTTATCTAACCAAAACAAAAAGTAGTTCCGGATCAAGTGGAGCACGCTAACTCTCGCTGATCAAGAATCCTAAGAAGGGGGACTATCAGTTTGCCTATTTGAACATGCGGGCATGAAACGTAGGCCCCGTGAAATAAGGCGTCAGTACGAAAAATGTACTGGATATGTAAGGCATGAAAATAAGTATGTAAAAGACATAGATGAAACTGTGGGCAACACCATCAACATATAACAGCTGATCAAGTGGTGGTGCGCATATAACGCCATAACCTCTTCCCATATCCCATAAATATATATACATACATATATACGCGTATATAATGCCGTTTGAATCATATTTTAGCCACTGTGGGCAACATTATTATCATATACCAGCTGATCAGGTGGTGGTTCGTATATAATGCCGTAGCCTTTTCCCATATCCCTTATACATATATTTACATATATACGCGTATATAACACCATCTAGTCATGAGTCAATGCACATGTATAAATGAGTATAATGCATGAAAAATACATAATAATCTCGATATTTTCTTCCAGATAAACTTTTCCAACTGCGTATTATTCTGAGACCCATGAACAGAAGATAATAAAAATTCTCATGGGGAATCAAGAATATAGACAACCCTACTATTTCTATGAATAGAGTAATTTATAGAAACTGTGTATTTGCTCATTTATTTAGTATAATTTGGACCATGCCAAAAGAAAGAAGGGAGAGCCTTAACATACCTGGAGTAGGGAAAACTCCGTATAATATTTCGTTGGAAAACCTTCGTTGATTAAACAAAATTTGCCTCCGCTTCTTAGAAATTCATGGACGAAAACTTATTTCTGGTTTTTAAATTTTGGAACGAAACAATTGTGGTTTCTTGAAATTGAGAGGAAAGCGTCTATGAGAATTGAGAGGAACAAAGTTTCTGTCTTTTGATGTTTGGAAACAATACATTGAATTCATTTTAATTTGAATCTTAGCATATACCAAATTAGTCATTATCTCTCATTTATGCCTAGGTTGCCACCTAGGCATAAGTGACTTAGTCACATTCTTGATATGGTGGACTCTTGCCACGTGTTTGGGAGGAATGATTATTAAGTTTTTATCTACTTATTAGTTAATAGGGTAATGTCCCGTTACCCGGTAATTAACCAATTACCCGTATAATTTAAAAATTATCCCAAATTACTTAAAATTCTATTTAGTTTTAAAGATACTTTATAAATTATACTATTGTGGTCATATGGTACCTTGAATGGTACTAGTTCATAATTATCGGGTATGATCGCCTCACCCGTACTTTATTCCAAATTATCCACTTTCAACGAAACTCATCTTCTTTAATCCCTGTACCCCTTTATACCTCATAACACTTATTTATCGCCTATTATATAAATAGCATAAGTACGTTAACGGCAAGATGATCTCATCCTCGAGCCTACGTCGGTTAACTAAAAAAACAAAATTTTAACGTATGAAAATTGCGAGATGTAACAGTAATGACTAGTTAGCGACGTGATGAGGGTGATGTGACTGCGTGATGTATTCATATGATTTGGAAGCGATGAGAAGGGTCTGCTGGAGGGTAGAAGAACTATTTGGTGCTTGATTTTCATCTTGATTTGACGTATAGCCCCGAGTTATGAGGGGGAGGGGTGTGAAAAATCTTTTCATGTGTCCTAGTTGGGAGTGAAAAATAATTCATGTTGCAGTATGAGTTCAGACTCAGGAAGATTAAGTGACTGCGTAATGTTTATGACGATGGAAGGTATACCAAAAATGTTAGTTTGAGGCGAAGCAGGTGGGGTATCTCATGCGGAGTGTTTTGAAGTTGTGTGATCCTTATGTTGTCTGTTAGAAGATCTCATTTACAAGTGAAATATATGTGTTACAATTTAAATTTGGTTCGCTTAGGAGAGTGGGTTAACTGTTACGAGGGTGAATGCGAGATTTTCAGAAGATTTAAAGTACTAGATGGTATGTGTTCCATGAGCTTATGAAGGATTGAGTTTAGTCTCATTATGGTACTATGGCAGTAATAGAGTATACGCGTAATGAGTTATTGTGTGTGTGTGTTTTGATATACGGCTTCGAACCAAGTGGGGGAGTTTGCTATTGAGTTGTTGATTGCATGGTTATGTGCTATGTTGGTTCCAGTTGGAGGCGTGCTGGTGAATCAGTTATAGCTTGCAGAGATTTAGACCGAGGATGGCTCGAGTAAAGGAAAATTTTGAAAAAGGTTATATTATGCTTCATAGGTGTATAAGAGTCGCGGAATGTCTTGAGTGGTTATTGGTGAAGGATGTGTGGTGCATAGAATAGGAAGTTGCTTGGTTGCATTAAGGTAATGTTACACTCTGCGGTGCCGGAGTGCTAATGAGGCACAGGTTGTTCGGTTTGTTTGATCAGGCTAATTGCAGTTTGAGTAGAGTGAATGACTCTCGAGAATGGTTCTAATGTGTTCAAGGTTTTACATGTAGTAATTGGAGATCTTCAAGTTGTACTTTTGGCTAGAAACTGAGGTTTGTATTTGGAGGGTGTCAAGACTTGTGGTGTTTCGATATGAATTAGGGAATTCTATATACATCAGGATCAGGAAGGTGAAGGTGACAGATTTAGATTCGCAGGAAGTCTTTTCAGAGTAAAGTATTTCGAATGTGGCACTTTTGGGGATATTTAAGAGAGTATTCAGCAGGATAGGAGCCTTAGACAGAGTGGTTTTATGCTTGGGTCTCGTATGGTGAGTCTGGGTTGAGGAATTATGGTGCTATAGCTAGAAGGAGTATCAAGTTGAAGGTAAATCACAAGGGAACTCGGATAGATGGGGTAGTTTGGAAGTAGGCCGGATCGGCATGGTAAGGATATGATTAGTTCTTTGGATGCTTATGAGGTATGAGTTTATACTAGTAATTCATGGCAATTCCCTTGGGTTTTAGTGACCTACGTAGCTTGTTTGAGTTAGAAGGATTCAGTCTTGACGGTTTAGTTTTGTGCAAGTGGAATTAGGGGAGTTCTTGATGGTTTCTGCCATGGTTAGAGATGTGTATTTTCTACGAATGTGAGAAGCATGAGATGGGTAGTGATTTTCTTCTAGATAGGCTCAATGGAAAGTTCTTGGTTAGTTGAGTACATAGTTGCTTGTGGCTCGGAAGGGATGTGAAGTTCTCATGTTTATCCTAGGATGGTATGGTATATGCGGTTTTTTGTGTAGGATTGAGATTTGCATGTGTAAGGTTACGGTTCAACTCTGAAAGGAAGGTCATAAACTTCTTAGGCAGCATGGGCAGCTTCAGATGATTTCGGGAAATGATATTACTGGTTGGTGTGGCTTGATGAGGGTATACGTTCCAGAAAAAGGGCAATGTGATTGAGGTTGATGATACTTCATTAGTATTGCGGCACTCTCTTGTTGGATCGATTGCTGATATTCGAGTTTGCTTGGTGGCACAGAAGAATTATAAGATTACCTCTTGTGGAATGATTGGGTATATTTGGACGGCGGAATTGGGATCGGATATAGAGATCTGTGTACTATATGGAGTTGGAGACCGGGAGCTCTCATAGATAGGTTAGGCCGTGGTTGTGAACCGCGTACATCGGTCTTATGTGGTAACTATTGGGAGGTTTGGAGACCCGAGTGGATCCTCGTTGTTTGGTATGTTAGGTTTTGGATGTGATATTAGGTATAGACTGGTTGTCTCCGTGTCGTATTATTCTGGAATATTGCGCTAAGGCGGCGATGTTGGCTATGCCGGGAATGCCACGGATTGAGTGGCGAGGTTCGGCGAATTATGTTCTTAGTAGGGTGGTTTTATATTTCGAAGACACAACAGATGGCTGGGAAGGATTGTCTTTCTTATTTGGGCTTTTGTGATGGATGTCAGTGCAGAGACTCCAACCATTGATTCAGGTCCGGTGGTGAGGGACTTTTTGGATGTATTTCTTGTGGTCGGGCATGTCGCCAGGCAAGGTTGTTGTTTTTGGAATTGATCTGGTGCCAAGCACCGTAGCGTATGGCCTCGGCAGGGTGAAAGGAGTTAAAGGAACAACTTCAGGAACTCCTTGATAAGGGTTCATTGGTAGACCTATAGGGATGTATGTTCTGCATCGAGACGGCTTTGTCGACTTCGAGTTGCCATTGGTGAGGGATGTGTTGATTCAATTGTTATTGAGTTATTCGTGTTCTAAGGTAATCTATGAGTTACTTTTCTGTGTTGCAAGGCGTTATGATTTGTTGGTTATAGGCACATGTGGTGCGGTTCCATTGGGTTTTCATAGTGGCAGTCGAGCGGGAAGAGTACTGGGTATTGCTCGGCGGGTGGCGTATCGGTTGTGTTCCTTCGGGTATTTGTATGTCAATTGCTTCGCGGTGGTTATGATGATTGCTTTGGTTTTAGACATCATATTGCGCATGGTTGTCGATTTTGAGCATAGTGACTTGAGGTGTTTCATGTGGACTAGTGTTTAGATGAGGTCGTGCATTGGAGCGAAGCTATGAGGAGGTATGATCCTGCGGGTTAGATTTGTGTGTTCTGTTTCTATGAAGTGTGACGGGTTCTCAGCATTGTGTGTGGTGGTACTGGTGAGCTTGCGGTACAACTCTTTCGTTTGAGTCATTTTCATGATCTGAGTATGTTCGGATTGTTGCTTATTGGTGCGAGGGTTGCACAAGTTGTGGCTTTAGTCTGTATTGATGTGTCATGTCACCAGAGTAGTTGTGTTGGATTAGATGAAGTCGTTAGGATCTTAAATGAATACAAACGAATTCGATTTCAGCTTGCAGGAAGGATAATATCGAGGTTTGGCTCAGAAATTGGCTATGGTCTTTGCCAAAGGAGAAGTGGCTTCATGAATGGTTGATCTGAGAAGTGGTTATGGCTTACCGCATGTTTCATTTATCATTGGCAGTATATGAAAGTGTTGGAATGAGACTTTATTTGATAAGAGGTTTTTTATCGGTATTTCGGTTGTCGTGTGCAGCTGTGATGATTAGAAATCATCGCTACAAGTGCTTGAGTTATGTGGTATATCATGTAATTACACATAAGGTTGCATGTATGGGTAATTACAACTTGTTCGTGCTTATTCAGAGTATAGATGTGAGATTTTGATCTTGTGGATGATTTCAGAAGTGGAAAAGTGGTTCTAAGGTTTATGGGCTAGGTTGGATTGTGAAATTTCAGCTACATTGTATTATTAGACCTATATGAGATAGAGTGACGTGGGATCACCCCCCGGTATGTGCATGGTAAGGTTATTCAGCTATTGGTTGGCTTTTGGAACAACCCTGGGCACGTTCGAGTACGAACGTATGTTTAAGTAGGGGAGGATGTAACGACTCGACCAGCTGTTTTGAGCTTTTGCACTTTAATCGCCAGTTATCGGGCATGACTAGCCCCGTCTGATGTATTATGACTTATGTAAATCGTCGGTTTTGGTTTTCAAAGTAATCAGAGTGAATTTGGAAGAACAATTCTCAGTTTGAAGCTTGAAATTTGAAAGGTTTGACCAAGATTTAACTTGTTTGTATATGATCTCGGATCGGAATTTTTATGATTTTGTTAGCTCTGTTAGGTGATTTGGGACCTAGGAGCGTGATCGGAATGCATTTTGGAAGTCCGTGGAAGGTTTAGGCTTTAATTGACGAAATTGAGATTTTGGCGTTTTCCGGTTAGTAGGTGAGATTTTGATATAAGGGTTGGAATGGAATTCCGGAAGTTGGAGTAGGTCCGTTGTATCATTTGTGATGTGTGTGCAAAATTTCAGGTCATCCAGACGGGGTTTGGTAGACTTTTTGATCAAAAGCATAATTTGGAAGTTCTTGGAAATCTTAGGCTTTAATCCCATGCAAATTTAATATTTTAATGTTGTTTTGAGCGTTTCGAAGGTTGGAACAAGTTTGAAAGATGTTATGGGATATGTTGGCATATTTGGTTGAGGTCCCGAGGGCCTCGGGTGAGTTTCGGGTGGTCAATCGGATCATTTCATGTTGTGAAAAATTGCAGAATTTCTGTTGTTAGTGTTGCAGGTTTTTGACCTTCACGTTCGCGATGCATGTCCCGCGTTCGCGAAGGGTTAAGGTGTGAGGCTGTGGAGTTGGCCTTCGCATTCGCAAAGATGGTTCCGCGATCACGAAGGTGTGAGGTCTTTGGTCATCGCGTTCGCGAGGCTCATGTCGCGTTTGCATAGAGGAAGCGGGATAGTTGGGTCCCCAATGTTTTTGTTCTATGCGTTCGCGTAGTAGAGGTTGCGTTCGCGATCTGTTGAGTTTGCTCTGTTTCACATTTGCGAGAAGGTTATCGCGTTCACATAGAAGAAATTCCAGTCAGTGAAGCAGTCTGCTTCGCGAACGCGAGGGATATGCCACGTTTGCGATGAAGAAATGTATAGTCAGACAGTTTATAATTTAAAATCGAGGGTTTAAGTCCAATATCATAAAAGCCATTGGAGAGCTCGGGAGAAGGTGGAATTTGAAGGGATTTTTAGTGGAGCAATTGGGGTAAGTATTCTTCACTCATATTTGGTTTAATTCAATGATTTAGTCTTGAATTTCATCATTTAATTTGAGAAATTAGAGTGGAAATTGGGAGAAAATGGAAGAAATGTTTGAGAACTCTTTTGGGGATTTTAATGAGCAATTGAGGTCATATTTTGATGAATTTGATATGGGTAGACTCGTGAGAGTTTGAGCAATTTCGAGATTTTTAATGTAAATTGGATATTTTCGAGTGGGCTTTGTTCCCTTAGCATATTTTAATGGTTATGTACTGATTGTGGCTAGATTTGGAGCATTCGGAGGTCGATTCGTGAGGGCAAAGGCATCGCGGGCTAGCATTGGACCGGATCGAGGTGAGTAATGATTGTAAATGTTGTTCTGAGGGTATGAAACCCCGGATTAGCACATCTATATTGAGGTGACACACACGTTAGTTGACGAGTGTGGGGTCGTGCACTGTTGGGGATTGGACTTAGTCCATCCCGAATGACTGTTTTACCGCGTATTTGACTGAAAACTATTTGTTATCATCATGTTTAAGGTTGAATGCCATATTTCAGCCTCGTGCCAACTATTTGAACCCTTAGGGGATTTTTACTGATATTTCCTCACTATTTTGACTTTATACTTGTACTCATTCATGCTATATATTCTACTGTTTTTATAACTTAGCTATGTTTACTCTGTTTTAAACATTAAATGACATTTTAAATGATAAATTGTGCTGAGCGTCATGTTTTACTGTTGCTCGAGAGGCTTATGAGATTCTGACTGAGTAAGGCCGAATGCCTGTGTTGTGAGTATACTTTGGGTAGGGCTGCACGCCGCAACAGTGATACACTGATTATGATTATGAGGTCGAGGGCCTAAGATTTGTACGCCACGAGGTGGCTTGTTAATATGAGGCCGAGGGCCTAGTGATGATGCCATGAGATGGCTTGATATTGCGCTTGGGCCGTAAGGGGACCCTCCAAGAGCCTGCACACCCCCAGTGAGCGCGGGTACCCATTGTGATGTGAGATATAGCCCGAGGGGCTGGTGTTGTTCCATGTTGTTGCCTGAGGGGCTATTTCTGTTGGTATTTGTGCTCGAGGGGCGGATTTTCTATCTATTCTAGCTACTTTTCATTTACTTGTTTAATTGTGAAGAGGTATTTTAAAGAAGTTCAAACTGAGCTAAGATGTTTTAAGAGATTTCACAGCTTCATTGCTTTCTACTGGTTTTATACTACTTTTATATAGCATGTTGAGGTGCTTGTACGTGATTTCTTATCGCTCAGTCTTCATTTATTATCATTACTCATTAAGTCGAAGTACTCACATTACTCCCTGCACCTTGTGTGCAGATTCGGGTATTTCTTAATCCGGTAGCGGGTATTAGCTGATCAGAGGCAGAGTCATCTGAGTTTAGCAAGGTAGTTGCCCGACTTTCGCAGCACTACTTTTCTCCCTCTTGATTTCATTAGACTGTATTTAGTACATTTTCAGTATTCCTTTGTATTTAGACCTTAGTATCTGCTCGTGACTTGTGACACCCTGATGTCGGGCTGTATCTATTTTCGCACTATTCATTTAAACTTACATTATGCAATATCTGATTAATTAAAAAGGCTTAAATTGACTTATTAAAATTATTGAAATGAATTTGGGAATTGTATCGGTTGGCCTTGTCTTCATGAGAGGCGCCATCACGACCGGGTCCGGTTTGAGGTCGTGACAATGGCTTAGCTGGAGGGTTCTTTCTTTCTTCTAAGTGCAAAGTCTCGGATTCGAGTCTCTTTTCCAATACCCTTTGCCTTCAAGAGACAAAATTCACTCTGCCAAGTCCTCACCATCTACCTCTTCTAAGTTCATGAGGCAAGATGTTAGAGGGTCTTTTGCATCAAATGTCTCATCTTCCTCCTCCAGGATCACATCCACTGCCTCAATCAGAGAGCAATTAGCAAACTCACGGGGTTGCCTTATAGATTTTTGCACATTAAATGTTATCTTTTTATATTCAGTCTCATCTTTAGCTCCCCAATTTCACAATCAGTTAGAGCTCTTCATGTGGCCGAGAATGACTGTCACGACCCAAAACTACGTGATCGACACCCGGCATACTACCCAACCAGGGTGGACCAACCCGTACAAGAATACTCATCTCTATGCCTAATAAATGCATGCAGAAGTCATTTTCAAAACACAATTAGTTTAAATGATTAGGACCATACATGAAACATAATCTTTAAATTCACCATTTTCAATAATTAAAAATACATAAAGATAACAATACTTCTTTCATGCATGCGATATGAATAACTCTTAGTTACAACCCAAAATAATGTGATTGTCTATGGAATCTATGTGGCACAAGGATAGAATAAATACTTGGGAGAAACTCCAACTAGAAGAAAGTAAGATCAAAACAATAGTTACCACGAAATAGAAGTGGTGTCTCACCATATATTTCGGAAAGAGAGTCATCCTAGCCTCATATGCTCATCACATGTCACGTCTCATCCTGAAAACATGTAAAGTAAGTGGTGCCCTGTAGAGGGGCCCTTGAGGGTTGAGTCCACCAGCATGGTACTCAATAAGTATCATAGACTTTCTCCAGCTCGAGTTCTTGGGACAAGGCTTTACAAAACATATGCAGCTAACACTTTATATAAAGCAATAAACCATATCAGTTCATACTCTATTATTTTAAATAAAAAGACTAGTAAAATCTAAATCATGATACAAACTTTTTAAATATTTATATCAATCTATGATTCTAATAAAATCATGCAAAACCATTTCAACTTTATTAAGTCACTAAAATCACTTTGGGCTCCTTTGGCCTATACATAACAAAATCATCTTTTACCTTTAACCGGGAGTACTATACCATCACCGACACAAGTAGGTCAACTAGGTTATGTATCTAGCGACAAGTATCATATACTTTACTTGCTTAGGTTGTCTCATCGCAGTGCCGTATGAATCAACTCAGTCGTGGTAGTAATAGTACAAAATATCACCCTCTCAACGAGGATGCTCTGTCATAATCTATACCACAAAGTGATCATCTACGCCTACACCGACACGTGTAATTCTTTGACGATGAATAGATTCATAGCCAAATAGCCTTAAAGTATCTATTTTATCAGATCATGACGTTCATAGTCAATCCAAATCGTTTGAACAAAATCAAATGAGTATTCTTTCTCATTTTATATTAAGGAACTAAAAATGAGAATTCAATCCTTAAAGGTTTAATAAGTGCTACTTCAAAATATAAAGATTTTAGAAATATTACATTTCTCGTTTTATAAAACAAAGGTAACAATAGAACTCAAATGTTTAATCTCTTTATCATCAACATACGTTTTTAATAAAACTTATAATTTTCAAAACAACATGATGCCACTTCATATGCAGCACAACTCAAAAACATATGGTGACAATCTTTCCCTCTTCTCCCCATGAGTGCGGATACACATTTACCAACAATCTCATGTATCAATTCAAAATATATGTCTAGAGAAAATCCTTCAAGTATAGTAAGTTTTAATCAACTTACCTTAAGTCCAAGCTCCAAAATAGTACTATAAGGCTCCAATTCATTTAGAACTCTCAAACTTCCTCAACAAGCCAATATCTATATTATACCTCATATTCATCAATGACATATTACGATAACACTAACTAAGTCAACTAAGTGGTTAACACTTAGGTCCAACTTTAAAAGTCTAGTAAAAGCTGATATTCCCACCATAGAAGTCGATTATTGAGTTTTTAACTATAAATCTCTCATTGCATACACAACTATACGATATCCAATAATTGAATTGCTCACAAGATTATAAAAAATATTATTTAACTCATTTTAACCAAACTGACGTTATTCATCATCTCTACCCACTAGTCAATCTTATTCACAATACTCATTTCTAGGGTTCATCTCCCAACCCAACCAAACCATATTTTTTATTCCAAATCACCTTTTATATATTTATTATACACAATAGATGAATATTGAGTAGTGGGATTACGTTGGATAAAAATCCACCTTGCATGATCTAAGTGAAGCTTAGGTTGAAATCCTCTTCAAAATCCCTAAAGAACTCCCAAAATTTGACCCCATATAATCTCTCCCTAACCTAGGGGTTACTATAACCTTCCCAGGTGTGCTTCCGCGCATATGGCACTTAAATGCGCATCTGGGCGCCCACTTGGGGCAAGCAAAATCTTCAGGTGCGCTCTCAAGTGCGTTGTCGCGCAGTCGGTCGCGTATCGGACAACACATAATAAATTGGTCATATTTTTGTGTACAAAATTCCAAATGATCAATGGTTTGAACCGTTCGAAACTAGATTGAAATATATTTAAGTTGATAGGTTCAAGCCAGAGCAACTCATTAAACACATGGATATATGTTTATTTGAAGTTAAGTCATGTGCGATCTTGGGCACCTTCTTCCTTGTAACCATTTCAACTTGTTCCAAACTACTTTCCCCCACTTCTAAATGTCCTTATACCCCGTTAAACCATATACAACATATTTTAACATATCAAGTAGATTTTATTCATAGCTTTTGTCATTGTTAGCATGTAATTGATACTTTTAGCTCTTAATGACCTTTTAATGATGCCTTTAACATTTGAAATTTTTTGTGCTGCTACATTCTTCTCCATTTAAGATCATTCATCCTTGAATGAGTTTTCTTGATTTTATTCAATTCCAAAAGTTGAAAACTTAAGCCTTCTTTAACTTACAATCATATAAGGCCTCAAAATTTGACTAACTCTCTTATTTCTCAAAAATTTCGGTAGACTGTTCTTTGTTTCTAGTCCTATCCAGAATCAGAAGAATATAATATAAAATGCCTCACATGGCTATTCTCAAAACAACGATATCAACAAATAACACAACAACCTCATATGCCTCAATACACCACCAAATAGTCGCTCTCGGCATAACATAAATTCTACTACAATGAGGCAAGTCTAGCAATCATAGGAAGCAATGAATTGTCACAACCCAAACTGATGGGGTGCAACGGGCACCCGAAATTTTACTCAACTGAGTACCGACATAACGTATCCTTTCATTTTGTACTATCATAGATAACTGAGCTGGAAGGCTGCCGTGAGAGAAGTGGAATACAACATGTAATACCAACTTATACATAAGACATACGGGCCTATAAGACAAAAATAATCATTCGTACACTGAATATAGCCCGACAAGGCCATACAATCTTTTACATACATGACATCTGTCTACAAGCCTCTAAGAATACAAAGTTTTCATAAAGGTCGGGACAGAGTCCCGCCATACCAAACAATACACGTCCAAATCATACCAACCAAACCAGCAACTCCGAAGCAAACGGAGCACACAAACATCTTCCGCTGAGCTGGTAGCCTACCTGGAAGGCTCTCGGCCTATCTATCAGGACCAGCAGGCATGAAACGCAGTGTTCCCAGGCAAAAGGAACGTCAGTACAAATAATGTACCGAGTATGTAAGTAATAAAAATCAAAATAATAGACATGAGAGAAACATGGAGTAGAGGACTCGACATGTACGTTTGCATAACTTTGTGAATCATTTCATTTTTATATTGTCGTGCATATATGTATAAAGGCCATACCATGCATGCGTATACGTGTTAATAATATCATCAAGCCTCTGAAGGCATCCCATCATATCATCTCAGCCACTGTGGGCGAATCATCAATGTATACCAGCTGATCAGTTGGTGGTGCGTATATAACGCCATAACCTTTTCCTATATCCCATTATACATATAATATACCTATATACGCGTATATAACACCATCTGGTCATGGGTCAATGTACATGTATAAATGCATGAAATGCATAAGAAAATACGTTAATATGATTTTCTCGAAATGCAATAATAATCCATATGCCTTTCGGATAAACTTTATCAAATACGTATTTTTTTGAGAGCCATGAACAAAAAATATAATAATAATCCACATGGAAAATCAAGAATATAGACACCCCTAGTATTTCTATGAATAGATTCATTTATGAAAGTTGCGTATTTTGCTCGTTTCATTTGTATCGTATGTATCATGCCAAGAGAAAGAAGGGATAGCCTTAACGTACCTGGAGTAGGAAAAAATCCATATAATATTCTTTGTAGGAGAATTTGGATGCAAGAAATCTCGTTGTTAATATCTTGTAGGAGCTTGAATTATCAATATTTCTAACATTCTAATTGTAACTTGTTTCCAAGATACGAGAAAGAAAGCTTTGTAGAAAGATTTGAAATGTCTAACGTTCTTGGATTACTAACTTCTAATGTCTTTGAATTGTAATCTAAGGTTTTGATGGTAAGACTTGTGTAATAATGATAAGAATGTGGTGTCCCTTTCTTGGCTAACTTAGTTGCCACCTATTTGTAATGACTTATGAGTCATTTAAATTAAAAGGAGGGGCTACCATCTCATGCTTTTTAATGGTTATCCAATATACCCCTAATTAATTAGGTAATGTTCTGTTACCTGGTAATTAACCAATTACCCGCATAATTAAGAATTATCTCAACTTACTTAAAATATTACTCGCTTTTAACATACCTTGTACACCTTACTATAATGGTCATGTAGTACCTTGTTTGACACTAGTCCATAAATATCGGGTATTAATGCTCGACCCGTATTTTATCCCAATATTCTATACTTGGACGAAAAATTTATTTTCTTTGACTTGCTTCTCCTCTCAACTTCATGAATTTACTCATCATTGGTTTAAAATAGCATAATCCTTATAATCTCCAAATAATCTTTTTCCTTGGACTAATGTCAATTACCTTACGACAAATTCAACGTACAATACTACAGGGTACAACATCGTTGTAATTTAATATTGTAAAGCATAACATCATCATAATATAATATAGCGGGACGTAATATTGACGTAATATTACGGGGCGTAACATGAATCAACTACATCAATGAAATGCGCTGAATCTCAACTTATAAGAAAGATAAATATTTACTCACTGGCTCCGTGGAATAAACTTAAGATGATAATTATCGAACTTGAAATTTCTTGGAAATGGTCATACATGCAGTCGCGAACAAGTGTAATTTTTGAATTTTCAACTTATTGGCCACTCAAGTGGCCTCCTCAATGCCATGACCATGTCAGAAAACTTTATTGAAGCAATATCTTTAGTTACCAACTTACAACCTTGTATGTCAAGAATATCAATCGGTTTTTTCTTGTAAGTCAAACTATCATTTACAATATATGAACATGCATACCAAGAATAAAATGGAATTACCTCCAAGGTTATAACCTTATATTCCACAAGAATCACACTTGTCCTGATATCTTACTTCCATAGTTAGGTATACAAAAGATCGAACACTAAAGGTAGTTCCAATGACAATGTAAACTTTTTGTGACCCTCGACTCTTTCTACAAACCTCATATACCTCAAAGGAGTATGCTTTAATATCTGATCCTCATTACACCTTTTCATGATTTTCTTTTAAGGATACCACTTCATATCTCTTACACCCACATTGTAAGTAACGTCCATCCAAATAACAATTTTTATACTTGAGAAATTACATATATATTTTTCTTTCTACATCCATATTAAACTGTGAATTCACTATAATACTTAAAAGTGATATTACATAACCCATTCTCTATTTTCCAACTTTTGACCAAATTGATACTTGAGAATTTTCTATTATGGCTGAAGATTCTATTTTTTTTCCATTCACATAAATAATATTTTAAAATCATGCCTTTTAGTACAAGTGTTATTCTCTGACGCCTTCATCCATTTGAGACTCTTCCGACTCACAATCATTCAAATCTGTCTAAAATATTCCTTTATTTGTTACATCCCACACCTAAATAAAGTTTGGTAAGTGTGTCTTCTAGCACGACCAATCAGCTGGCAATGCGTTTGAGGCCAAAAGGTGATTACATGTTTCAGTAGGTTTACGCCAAATGTCTTACTGCGCGCTGTAATAGGGGCGGAGCGACTCATTTTGCATGTGGAGCGGCGAAACTTCCAATGCTTGGTATACATATATAAAGTGAGTAAGGCTCATTCTCTTTCATTCCAGGAGTACCACTCACCATAATTCACCAAAAACGCTCTCACATCTCCTTTGAAGTTTCAAAATAGCCTAAACTGAATCAGGAGACAGCTCTATTAGGATTTACATTGAAGAAACTTGGAATCGGTTCTGTAACATCTATCGTCTGGTGACACTGATGTTGAAGAATCATTTAAGGAAAAGTTAACAATCATAGAAATGTAGTTAGATCGTCAACAAGGTATATAGGACAACCTTCTTCATTTTTGGAAAATTTGGTGTAAGTCTCTCTCTCTCTCTCCCTCTAAAGAATTTATGTATTGTAAGAATTTGGTTGATTCTGAATCCCTCTCAATGCATTGTTTTGTTCTTCTATATTATTGCCAGTAGCATTTCTTTCTATGTCTATAATGTTCTTAGTTGGTATCATGTGGTAGGATTGTATGATTTATTCTGAGTTTAAACTTGTTATCCCCTGAAACGATATTTCATTGCGCTTATATATACGTATCTATTTTAATTTTCCGAGCCGCATTATAGTCGGTCGAGTACGACACCTTCTGTGAAACCACTGATCAGTTGGGTATGATGAAACATGATATGAGATATTATCGAGCCCTTATGTGGTTGGGTACGATGATGAGCGATGTGAGGCTACTGACCCCTCTTGTGGCTGGGTACGGTCGATTCCTTTATGAGGTCGGGTATGGAGTGATGAAATATGCCCCTAAAGAGTGATGGAAGTGTAATGACCCGACCGGTCATTTTAAGAATTAACACCCTGATCCCCTAATAACTATATTACCCGTATTTGTTTCTGCTATTGTGAGTTGCCGGGAGGATTTATTTGGAGTTTCGGAGAGTTTTGGGACACTTAGTCCCTAAATGATAGTTTAAGCTTTAGAATTTGGACCGTAGTCAGAGCAGTGTGAAGACGGCCTCAGAATGGAATTCCGTTGGTTCTGTTAGCTCCGTTGGGTTGCTTAGAGGCGTGTTCGGATTGTGTTTTGGAGGTCTATAGCTTATTTAGGCTTGAAATGCCGAATGTTGAATTTTTGAAGTTTCCGGTTCGATAGTGAGATTTTGCTCTAAGGGTCGGAATGGAATTTCGGAAGTTGGAGTAGCTCGTAGTGTTGAATGTGACGTGTGTGCAAAATTTTAGGTCATTCGTACGAAGGTTGATAGACTTTTTGATCGAAAGCATAATTTGAGAGTTTTTGGAGTTCTTAGGCTTGAATCCGATGATAAATTGGTGTTTTGATGTTGTTTTGAGTGTTCCGAAGGTTGGAACAAGTTCGTATGATGTTTTAGGATTGGTTGACAGGTTTAGTTAAGGTCCCGGGGGCCTCGAGTGAGTTTCAGGTGCTTAAAGGAAATTGATTTTGGACTTAGGCAAGAATCTGATTGTTGAACCTGTCATAACCACACCTGCGTGTGTGGGACCGTAGGTGCAGCGCCTCAGAAGTGGCTAGGTGACCATAGAAGCGAAATTTGGTCCAGGTTCCAGAAGTTGCAGGTACGAGAAGAGGAACGCACCTGCGATCTCGCAGGTGCGGAAAGGCAGTCGCAAAAGCGAAAATTTGGGTTTAATGAAAAGTCACAGGTGCGACTAGATCTACGCAGACTGCAGTTTCACTAGTCAAAAAAAGGCAGAAGCGAGGGTTTAGTCTCACAACTTGGAAAAATTGATTTGGGAGCCCGGGATTGGCGATTTTGAGAGAGATTTTCACCTGGGTGTTTTGGGTAGGTAATTCTTACTCGGTTTTGAATAATTTTCATGAATCTATGCTTAAATTCATCCTATGAATTCGAGTTTTGGGTGAAAGTTTGGAGAAAATTTTAGGCCAAATTTTGGGGTTTTGATCTAGAATTTGATGTCGAATTGGAATAATTTTAGTATACATGAACTCGTGAGAGTATGAGGATTCTGAAATTGTAAATTTTACCTAACTCCGAGAGGTGGGCCCGGGGGGCATTTTAGGCATTTTTCCTAATTTTGTGTATTAGCTTAGAATTAATTAGTGGAATCAGTTACTTGAAGTTATAATTACATTATGCAATTAATTTGAATAGATTTGGGCCATTTGGAGTCGAGTACTCGTGGTAAGAACGTGGTTTCGGGTTGATTTTTAGCCGGTTCGAGGAAAGTGGGTTGCCTAACCTTGGGTATTGTTGATGTTTGAAATTCCTTGTATGTGAGGTGACAAGTGCGTACTTATGCTAATATTTGAAAATCCTATTTTCATTAAGTAACTATAATTGTGTTTCCTTTCCTGTTTAGACTACTTGCAATTTAAGCCTGCTGTTAGCTTAGGGAAGCATGTCTAACTGACTTAATTGCTTTATTTTCACAAACTGCCTTATTTGGATTATGTGCAGCGTGCTAGGTTAGAAATCCTGTTTTACCTTGGTATGAAATTTGAATTGCATTGAGTATTCTTCGTGTTCGAGCATTCTTCGTGTTACTGTTGTGTGAGCCAAGTTGAGGTTTCCAACTGAGAGATCAAGAGTATTTTGTCCAAAACTGTCAATGCCAATAGGACGGATTGGTCGAAGAAATTAGATGATGCTCTTTGGGCCTATCGGACAGCTTACAAGACCCCGATTGGTATGTCTCCGTACCGGTTGGTGTTTGGGAAAGCTTGTCAATCTTCCGGTGGAATTGGAGCATAAGGCTATGTGGGCCTTGAGAAAATTGAACTTAGAATGGGATGTCGCTGCGAATCTCCGGGTTGAGCAACTCAATGAGCTAGATGAGTTTAGATTTCATGCCTACTCCAGCTAGTCCTTGTACAAGGACAAGATGAAGCACCTTCACGATAAGTATGCCCTAGGGAAGGAATTCAAAGTTGGTGACATGGTTCTTCTGTTCAACTCCCGGTTGAGGTTATTCCCGGGAAAGCTTAAGTCTAAGTAGAGTGGTCCATTTGAAGTTGTTGGTGTAACCCCATTTGGTGCTATTGATCTCAAGAACAAAAATGGTGAAGTTTTTCGGGTCAATGGGCATCGTGTCAAGCAT
Source organism: Nicotiana sylvestris (assembly GCF_000393655.2). Taxonomy (NCBI): domain Eukaryota; kingdom Viridiplantae; phylum Streptophyta; class Magnoliopsida; order Solanales; family Solanaceae; genus Nicotiana; species Nicotiana sylvestris. The sequence continues at coordinate 120,303,185 of NC_091064.1, read as the reverse complement.
TACTTGGGAAAGTTTGATGACAGCCACGTGGTGGCACTTATTCATTTGAAGTAACTTTGATGGTAACATGGGTCGTGCCGCGACGTTAAATCAGGCGCTTCTTAGGAGGCAACCCATGTCTTTTTCTTTCTTTTTGATTTCTGTTGTAGATTAGGATTTTTGAGCTAATGGTTTATGAGATGTTGCAGGAATTGTGATTGTTCCGGTGCAAAACAACTGTGCAAAAAGTGCACAGTCTCTGAACAGAGACCGTGTGGCCGCAATCCCACTTTGTGCGGTCCGCACCGGCCAAAGAAAATATTGCCAAGTTTCTGATGATGGCTAGTGCGGCCGCACCCTTGCTTGTGCGGTCCGCACTGGTAAAGGCCAAGAATGATCAGTCTCTGAACTGCGTTCACGCAGCCGCGTCCCACTTTGAGCGGCCCGCGTGGTTCTCATGCGGCCGCAGCCCGTCTCATGCGGTCCGCGTGCCTTAGTTTCAGCACCAGGTAAATGGTAAAGTCCCAGCGCGGCCCGCAGTCGTGTTCACGCTGCCGCACTGGACGGTAAGTGCTGGGCCCCGCGGTGTTTCCTATAAATAGGCCATTAGGGTCTTCATTAGAACTTTTCGCAAAAATTGACCCCTGAGCCCTAAAAGTTACTGTTCACATCAGAGACCCTTCTTAGTGTTAATATCAAAAGCATTTCTTCGCTTTCCTAGTAACATATCTCTCACATTAGTCTTTACTTAGTATTAATTTAAACTTTATACATGTTTCCCTAGTCATAACTTCTTCGTTTTTCTTTTTGTTCTGCGTCGTTTCATGATTATGATAGTTTTATATTGTTCTTGTTGTTCTTTGAAATGATGGGCATGTTATAAATGAGTTGGGACAAAGTAGGATGCTAAAACGTGAAAGACTTGAGTTTTTTTTGTAAAACCCTAATTGTCCCTGTAATGAAAGCCCAACGCGGCCGCACTCCCTGATTATGCGGTCCGCATGCCTTTTACGCGACCGCATCATTATGTTACGTGGTCCGCGTAAGCCCTGAGCCTAAAGGTTGATACTTCCCAGCATGGCCGCATGCCTAGTTTGTGCGGTCTGCTCCATGCCCATGCGGCCGCATCCCATGCTTGCGCGGTCCGCGTGGATGAGGTTCAGAGGGCACCAGTTTTTAATAGTATGGCCAATTCGGCCGCATGACCAGTTTGTGCGGACCGCGTTGGCCTCCACGCGGCCACACCCCTTATTCATGCAGTTCGCATGGTTCCTAATCAGAGAGGTGTTCATTTCCCAACTTGGTCAGTGCGGTTCGCATGCCTTGTTTGTGCGGTCCGCACTGCTATCATCTGTTCTCTGTTTGTGTTTCTGTTCTGTACTTAAACTCTGCAATTGCCTGAACTAACAATGTTAGAATTATTTGTGTGTATAAAATGGTTAAACAACGAGGGCGTGGAGCTAAACAACCCGGACGAGGAGGTGACCCCTCCCGGGGAGGTAAAGCAAAATTGAAGAAACTCACTCCCCAACCAAAGCTAAAAACAATAAAGCAGGTGATGAGTGATGAGGAACAGTCGGGGAGTGAGTACCTCCCCTACCAGAACGTCTTAATTGATTCGGGGAAAGCCCCCGCAGGCCTAGCTAAAGCTCCAACTATTATACAACCTGAGTCGACTGAGGACTCAGAAGCAGGCAGTGCCAAATACTCCACCTCCCCCACAACTTCAGAATCTGGGGAGGGTGCAGAAGATAAAAATAAGAGTGATGAGGAGGTCCCGGATTGTGGGGTACTTAGATTTGGGGGAATTGAAAGAACTAGAAACCCAGTTGTATGGCAGGACAGATTTGTCAGCGAGGTGGCCTTTCATAAATTCTGGGAAGTGTGGCCCAAGAAGAAGGTGATTCCAGAAAGAAGAGTAGTCACCCGGGATTTGTTACCCTACCTTCCCCGAGTCCATGAACAATTTATTACTAGAGTGGGGTGGGATTTCTTCAAAGATGAGCTGGTCGATGCAAATGAACATATGGTGAAGGAATTCTACAGCAATGTGGCCCACACCAAAGAAGGGTCAATTGCAACCAAAGTGCGGGATAAGAAGATAGTGTTCTCGGGAGAGGTGTTGAACGAGTATTTGGGTTTCAATGACGAGGATGTCTCTCTGTACAGAGAGAAGTTAGAGTTGAAAGAGGAAGATCGTCCTTGGGTGGCACAGTTCTTAGCTCAGCCGGGTACTGTTCCAGAGTGGATTCAGATGGGAAGAAAATACTGCGAAAGGACCTCAATTTTGAGGCGAGAGGATGGTTAACTTTTGTATGCAACAGGTTGGACCCTTCGTCCCATGACCAGACCACTCAAATCGCCCGAGCGGTTCTCATTGCGTCCATTATGGAAGGTTTCCCCATCAATATGGGGAATGTTATGTACAATGTGCTCACATCCATTGGCATTGATATGGACAGAAACTACCCCTACCCGATCACCCTCACAATGTACTTTGAAGATGCAAAGGTGAAGAAATACCCCTTCGATGTTGGAGTCCGGCCGGTGTCCCCATTTTCATGGTTTAGTATTCAGGGGCCAGACAACCTAAAGGGGGATAAGAAGGGAAAAGCATCCACCTCTGCCCCGACTGGCCAGTCTGAGGAGCCAGTTGCGGTAGAGGCTTCTATTGAGCCACCTACTTCTGCTGCCACTACTGTTCCGGACATCCCATCCTCCTCTACGGGTCCCAGTTCTTCAACTGGCCCAGTGGTTCCCACCTCCAAATCCAACCCCTTCACGGCCCAGTAGTTAGCAAAGACATTAGCCAGTTTGAACAACTGGATGTCAGTCTCGACATCCAAGTTGTCCACTTTGGCTACCACAGTTGCGGCCCAGTTTGTTCCAGCCACCGTTGAGATTCCTCAGTCCATTAAGGAGACATTGAAGATACTCCTAGCCAACCAGGAGAAGATTTTGGCTACTCAGGCTGCCTTGACAAAGGCAGTTCATGCATAGATCAAAGCTCTAAAGGAGCTTGCCAGAGACCACAAGAAGATGAGAAAATACCGAGCATCTAAGGAAGAGGTGAAGGTGCTTCGAGCTGAGGTTGACAAGATAAAGGCAGACCAGCTGCCTTTAGACTTGTTCTTTGATGAGTCAGCACCTCCACCAGTAGTAGTTGTACCGGAGCTACAGTAGGAGGAGGAGCCTAGGCACCCAAGGAAGAAGAGGAAGCTTCCTAGCACTGAGGGTGTTGTGATAGAGGTAGCACAGGTTCAGGAGGATACTTCCAGTGCTCCACCAGATGTTCAGCCGGTCTATGACCCGGCCCCTGTCCTAGCAGCAGAGCAGCAGCAGGCCGGGAACCAGTCTGAGGTTCCCGCCAGTACAGAGGACCAGGGGACCACTGATCAGCCCATGACGACGGATCAGGCTTGAGGAGCCACTCTATATCCTTTCTTTGTTTATATGCTTATTTTGGTAGTTGGCATTAGGGACAATGCCAGCTTTTATTCATGGGGGTGTGCCCTACTATTTTGATGGTTGATACATTTGGGATGATTGTACATATTTATTTGACTCTTAGCTTATGTTGCTAGTTGATAGTTGGCATGTATATAACTTTTCATTCTAGTTACTTTTCTACTTTATGTACATATCCATTCCCCCCCCCCCTCTGTATATTCTACTCCCCCATTGTACATATTCATTCGGTTCTATTCGGTTGTAATTTTTTTTTGTTTTTAGCTTCATAGTAGGCTCGTAGCCTTTTTGTTTTGTTTTGGCGTTTGCAATAAGCCCTTGGTTTTCTTAATGCCACGGTTCTTTCCAAGGGTAGAGTGTTGTGCGAATCGGGTGGCTCTTCCCAATGATAGATGGCGTGACAACCTTCTTAAGGGTTTGAGTTCGTTTTTGATTTTTTTTTTTTTTTTCAAGTTTTGCAGTCAAGGGTACCTCAGGCAACGTTCACTTAGGCCTAACACATTTGCCTTTGATCCCATGGTCAAAGACATAATGTGGTGCTCAGGATGGTGAAAGTCGTGGCCTTGAGACTCTTGTGTTGACCAAACAGTCATCATGTGGTCGTATTGGACCATTGTGCGCTTGAATCATAACTAAGGTCGTTGTGGGCCCTCGACTCGATATCTTTAGCAATCCTTGAGTGTGTGTGGTGAGAATTCGATTTGCGAGTTCAAGTCCCGAGCCGATGGTCTAGAACTTGCCCCGAATGTTTGTTGAGGCAAAATCCTAGGTGAAATTTGGCTTGAGAAGTGATTGTAGGCTCTCCTTGATCCAAAATGCTAAGACTGAACAATTCCATGACCTACCAATGAAATGATCCCTAGTTAACCCTTTTGAGACTTGAACCTTCTTCTTTCAAGAACCAAAGCTACAAGCCTATACCCGTTCTTAATGATACCCTCTCTTGGCACCCAAATCTTCCCTTGAGTAGATGCCAAATGTTTAAGTTTGGGGGGGGGATACAAGAAAGGAAACAATGTGGTAAAAGGTATAAAAGCAAAAGAAAAGAAAGGTAATAAAAAAGAAATAAAAGATAAGACAAAAAGAAAGACCGAATTGAATAAGGTCAGAAAGGGGATTCAAAGAAAACAAAAGTGAAAAAGGGTGTGAAAAAAAAAAGTAGAAAAAAGGAGAAATGTGTTGAATTGCATAACAAAGGGTGACAATGTGTCTCTCTAACCCCTTGAAAAAGAAGTGAATACTCAAATGAGTCAAGAAAGTGTGCCAAAATGAATCAAAAGAAGTGCTTAAGGGAAGATTGAACCCACTTAAACAAAAATATGTCCTACCCTTACCCAAAAGCCTTCACAATGACTCCACAAAAGCCCTACATGATTTTGAGTTGAAGGGAACCTACATTAGTGGATACTTACATAAGGGGCAAGCATATGGTACTTAGAGCCGGACTTGTGGCCTCTTCCTTGAGAGAGATGAGTGAAAATCCATCAACCTCGGTTTGTGTGTCAATACTCTAAAAGGTGAGGTTCACTTAGGGAGAGTTGAGGATGTGTGAGTTTGGGTTCCACAATGACCAAAGTAATTGAGAAAAGTTCTTTGATGAAATGTGTCAACTCTTGATGCTCTTGTGTCACACTTGATCCACAAGTTTTCAAAGTTTAAATGTGTTAATGATGCATTCGCATTGAGGGCAATTGTTAGTCCCAATTGATGCTTGTTGAGGTTACTTTAGGATAAGCTGAAATTGCTTGGATGTTGCCTTTGAAGGGTGGGTCTTATTTTGTTTGCTTGAGGACAAGCAAAGGTTTAAGTTTGGGGGAGATGATAAGTAGGATTTAACATGTTTTATACCCATACTTGCTTGCGCTTTGAGTGTAATTTGCTACAAAATAGTCCCAAAATGCTTACAGATTGCGCTTGATTCCAGGTTTGAGCTATAAAGTGACAAATCGTCGAAGATCGGCTCAAATCGGAGTGAAACCTGCACAAGTGTCAAAGATCATTAAAGTAAGGACATTCATAACTTGGTGCGGACCGCACCATCATGTCATGCGACCGCATCATAGGAGTTCAGAGACTGTGAAACTACAAGTCAAACATCATGCGACCCGCGTCCCTCTCCATGCGGCCCGCGTCTCACTCATGCGGCCGCACAATCTTGCTATGCGGTCGCGTCCAAGAAGTTCAGAGAGTGTCATATTCCAGAAGCAAACCACGCGGCCGCGCCCCACTTCATGCGGCCCGCGGCCCTCTCCATGCGACCGCACTTTATGGTCACGCGGTCCGCGTCCAAGAAGTTCAGAGAAGCTGCCAAAACTATTCATGCGGCCGCACAACAACTTTGTGCGGTCCGTGCCAGTTTTCATGCGGCCGCATTCCAACTTTGTGCGGTCCGCATCACCATCTTCAGAGAGCAAGATTCAGAGGTCAAGCAACCCAGTGTAGCCACGTGCCAACTTTGCGGACACTAACCCCGCAGGGGCATTTTTGTCCAGTTTTTCCAGCCCACTATAAATAGAATATTTTACCATTTTTAGAGGAAGTTTTGTACATCTGATAGCTACTGCACTCGTGAGACTTATGTTTTGGCCTATTTTGGGCATTTATGGCTTGGTTTCATCATAGATTATTGTAGTTTAACATTAGTAATTAATTAATATAGTTGTTTCATCTTCTATTTCTTTAGTTTCTTCTTTAATTATATCTAGCTAAACACATTAGCTAGGGTTGTGGCTCAACCCTAGTGTGAGTAATTAATGAGTGTTGCTTCTTAATGATAGATTGATATTGGGTGTTCGTTATTTGGGTTGATTTTATGGTTTAATTAAGGATTGATGGTTGCAAACATTGATTCTAGCTTAGTGGGTCTTGACTCTTCTTGAGAAAGAGAGTCTATGACCCCAAAATTGACCTAACAAGGAATTGGGGCGGACCCATGAGAAATGGTAGTCCCAATTAACGGGTTAAACCTCGAGGGAGTAATCACCCTACTTGAACCCAAGTTGCTTGGTCTAATTGGCCTACCCAATTGGTCTCGAGAGAGTCAATTGGGCAAATTCGCTCTCTCTACCGAGAGGTGTGAGAGTGAGTACAATTGGCAACGGTTATAACATTGACCCCAAATATGTCAATCTATTATTAGTAGTTTCTACCCGTTAGTTAACCACCTAGGTGATGCCACAACCCTAGTGCCTTTCTCTATATCAATCAAAACTTAGAACATGTCCCTTCAACATAAATTAGCTTAAACTTGTAGTTGATAATAGTAGTTATTAAACAAAAACCCCAAAAAATGTTAGAAGTACAATTAGGAGCAAGCACGCATTCCTAGTCTGAACAAATACGCAACTCCATTCCAAGCTCCCTGTGGAAATTGACCCCGATACCACTATTCGGGTAAAAGTCTTAGCGCCCGCTCTTCCTACCGTTGTGTGAGGTTGAGTTTGTTGCGATCAGTGTGGCTGATGAGGGTATACATTTTAGAAAGGTCGAGGTGTTTGAGTTGAGATACTTTATTAGTATTGCGGCACTCTCTCGTTGGATCTACTGTTGATATTCGTGTTTGCTTAATGGCACAGAAGAATTATAGGAGTACCTCTCGTGGGATGATTGAGTATTAGAGGTGTGTTGTATATTCGGACAGTGGAGTTGGGATAAGATATGGTGATTCGCGTGCTGTATGGATTTGGAGACTGGGAGTTCTCATAAATAGGTTAGGTTGTAGTTGTGGACAGCGTATATTGGCCTTGTGTGGTAACTATTGGAGGTTTGGAGACCTGAGTGGATCCTTGTTGATTAGTGTGCTAGATTTTAGGTGTGATATTAGGTATGGACTGGTTGTCTCCGTGTCGTGTTATTCCAGGCTGTTGCGCTAGGACGGCGACGTTGGCTATGCCGGGAATGCCACAGATTGAGTGGCGAGATTTGATGGATTATGTTCCTAGTAGGGTGATTTCATTTTGAAGACCCAACGGGTAGTTGGGAAGGGTTGTCTTTCTTATTTGGCCTTCGTGATGGATGTTAGTACAAAGACTCCTACCATTGATTCAGTCCGATGGTGAGGGATTTTCCAGATGTGTTTCCTGCTACCGGACATGTCACCAGATAGGGTTGTTGATTTCAGTATTGATTTGGTGTCGGGCACTGTATCGTATGGCACCGGTGGAGTTAAAGGAGTTGAAGGAGTAGCTTTAGGGACTCCTTGACAAGGGGTTCATTGGTAGGCCAACATGGATGTGTATTCTACATCGAGTCGGCTTGGTTGACTCCGAGTTATATTGTTGAGGGATGTGTTGATTCAATTGTTATTGAGCTTATTAGTGATCTGGGGAGATCTATGAGTTAACTTTTTGTGTTGTGAGGCGTTAGGATTTGTTGGTTATAGGCACATGTGGTGCGGTATTATTGGGGTCTCTCAGTGGAATCCGAGCGGGAAGACTATTGGGCATTGCTCGGTGGATGGCGTATCGGTTGTGTCATTTCGGGTTTGTGTAATGTTATGTCAATTGCTTCGCCATGGTTATGATGATTTGCTTTGGTTCTAGACATCAAATTGCTCGTGGTTGTTGAGTTTGAGCATAATGACTTGGGGTGTTTCATGTGGACTAGTGTTCGGATAGGGTCGCACATTGCAGAGAAGTTATATGGAGATATGATCCTTCGGGTTAGATTTGTGTGTTCTGTTTCTACGACGTGTGACGGGTTCTAAGCATTGTGTTTGGTAGTACTGGTGAGCATGCGGTACAACTCTCTCATTTGAATGTTTCATGATTTGAGTTTGGATTGTTGCTTATTGGTGTGCGGATTGCACGAGTTGTGGCTTTAGATCGTATTGATGTGTCATGTCACTAGAGTAGTTGTGTTGGATTAGATGAGATCATTGGAATCTATAATAAATACAAACGGAATCGATTTCAGCGTGTTGGAAGGATAATATCGAGGTTCGGCTTAGAAATTTGCTATGGTCCTTTGCCAAAGGAGAAGTGGCTTCACGAATGCTTGATCTAAGGAATGGTCATGACTTTCTATGTGTTTCATTTATCATTAGCAGTATACAGAAGTGTTGGAATGAGGCTTTATTTGATAAGAGGTTTATTATCGATATTCGGTTGTTCTGAGCAAATGGTGTGATCAGAAGTTATCGCTACGAAAGTTTGAGCTATATGGTATATCATGTAATTGCATCTGAGGGTGCAGGTATGGTTTGTTACAGCTTGTTCGGGCTTATTCAGAGTATAGATGTGAGAATCTGATCTTGTAGATGATTTTAGACGTGGAAATGTGGTTCTAAGGTTTATGGGCTAGGTTGGATGGCGAAATTTCAGTTACATTGTGTTATCAGACCTATATGAGATAGGGTGACATGGGATCACCCCGGGGTATGTGCATGGTAAGGTTACACAACGATTTGATGGTTTTCGGAACAACTCTGGGCACGTTCGAGGACGAATGTATGTTTAAATGGGGGAGGATGTAAACACCCGACCGGTCGTTTTGAGCTTTTGCACTTCGCTCGCCAGTTTTCGGGCAGGACTAGCCCCATGTGATGTATTATGACTCTGTAAATCGTTGGTTTTGATTTTCAGGATAATCAAAATAGATTTGGAAGAACAATTCTCAGTTTGAAGCTTTAAGTTTGAAAGGTTTGACCAAGTTTTGACTTTTTTGTATTCGATCTCGGATTTGGATTTCTATGATTTGGTTAGCTTCATTAGGTGATTTTGGACTTAGGAGCGCATCCGGAAAGTATTTTGGAGGTATGTGGTAGATTTAGGCTCGAATTGGCGAAATTGGAAATTTGGCGTTTTCCGGTCGGCAGTGGGAATTTTGATATCGGAGTTGGAATGCAATTCCGGAAATTGGAGTAGGTCCGTTGTGTCATTTTTGACGTGTGTGCAAAATTTCAGGTCGTTAGGATGAGGTTTGATAGACTTTTTGATCGAATTCGAAATTCGGAAGTTTTGGAATTCTTAGGCTTGAATCTGAGGGTGATTCGATGTTTTGGTGTTGGTTTGAGCGTTTCGAAGGTTGGAACAAGTTTGACTAATGTTATGGGGTGTGTTGGCATGTTTGGTCGGGGTCCCATGAGGCTCGGATAAGTTTTGGAAAAGTTTTTGGAAGATTTTGGCATTTTGAGCATAAGCATGTAATGATCCAAAGGTTCATTTTTAGTTCTAGAGATTGAAATTTGATTTCGAGACTTCTGGAATTTTGATAATGAATTATAGGAGTGATCTGGAAAGTTTGGTCTAATTTCATCAAGTCGCGAATGGGTTTTTGACGCGAATCATTAGTTAATTGTTTAACGAGCGAAATGGGTATCGCACTAAGCAAATGACCTTTGAATTGAGTTTCGATTGAAGGACTATGTTTGTATTATTATTTGTGATTCATAGGAATAAGAATCATCGAATTCCCAGTTCGTATGATGGAGTAAGAACCTTTATAGTGAAATTAAAGACTGTTGGTGCATCAGATCTGGTGTACACCTTTAGCGATTAGATTGGACCACTTTTAGCGTTCAGAATCGGGTTTATTATTGTTCTGTTTTTTTAGCTCATTTTGACCTTTTATTGATGAAAGAACACGGCTTGGGGCGATTTTTTAGCAAGAAATTATGGAAAATCTTGAGGTAAGTCACTTGTGATCATTTCTACTCCATAATATTGAATTATCATCGAATAATCCGACTAGATTACATGTTTTTGAGGTGTAAATTGAGGATTTGGACCTAGGGATTTGAAAATAAGATTTGAGGATTTGGAGGCCGAAATGTTATCGAAATTTAGTAATTTTGGTATGGTTGGACTCATGGCTGAATGGGTTATCGGATTTTGTGAGTTTCATCGGATTCTGAAGAGTGGGCCCGGGGGTCGGGTTTGTGCAAAATTCGGGATTTTTGGTCTAATTTGATAATTTTCGTAGGGAATTCATTCCTTTAGCGTATATTGATGATAATATACTGATTTTGGTTAGATTCGGAGCATTTGGAGGCCGAGTTGAGCGGCAAGGGCATTGCAGAGTAGAATTTCATCCGGATTGAGGTATGTAATGATTGTAAATGTTATCCTGAGGGTATGAAACCCTGGATTTCGCATCGTTGTGCTATTTTGAGGTGAAGTACACGCTAGACGATGAGCGTGGGGTCGTGCACCATTGGGGATTGTGACATAGTCCGTCTCGTATGATTGTTAAGTCGCGTATTTGAATGAAAACTGTTTGATATCATTGTATTTTCGAAAGTATTATCATGTTTTGGGCTGAATGCCATATTTGGGCCTCGTGCCAACTGTTTTGGACCCTTAGGAGATTTTTACTATTATTCCTCACTATTTTGACTTTATATTTATACTCAGCCATGCTGTATTCTACTGTTTTCATAACTTAACCGTATTTATTCCGTTTTGATATATTAAATGATATTTTGGGCTGAGCATCATGTTTTACTGTTGCCCGAGTGGCTTGAGAGATTTCTGACTGAGTGAGGCCTAGGGCTTATGTTGTGAGGATATTATGGGATCGTACTGCGCGCCGCAGTAGTGTTGTACTGATTCATGATTATGAGGCCGAGGGACTGATTTGTTATGCCACGAGGTGGCTTCTTATGAGGCCAATGACCTATTGGATTATGCCATGAGATGGCTTGTTATAGCGCTTGGGCTGTAGAAGCCCCTCCAGAAGTGTGCACACCCCCAATGAGCGCGGGTTACCAGTGTGAAATGTGATATTGCTCGAGGGGCTATTGTTGTTTCATGTTGTTGCTCGAGGGGCGATTCTTGATTCATGTTATGCCCGAGGAGCTTATTATAGGTGATTGTGAGGTACCCCGAGGGGCTGGTTCTGTTGATATTATGCCTGAGGGGTAATTTTTGATACATGTTTTGCCTAAGAGGCTGTTTACGTTTCTATCATTTTTACTCACTGTTTTATCACTCGTTTGAAACTATTGAAAATTGTTTTAATAGGTTTTACTGAAACTGAGCTTGATTTATGAAGTGAATGATTTTTGTACTGTTTTGGAAATGTACTGCATTTGCTGTAGCGTTATGACGTAGTTTACGGGTTTTCGTACTGCTCGACTTTCATCTACTTTTATTACTTATTGAGTTGGCGTACTCACATTACTCCCTGTACCTTATGTGCAGATTCAGGTATTTCTGAACTCGGTAGCGGGTGTTGATTGCTCAGTGGCAGAGTCATTGGAGGTAGAAAGGTAGCTGCCCGACGTTCGCAACCCTGCTCTTCTCCCTCTTGTCTTCCTTAGATTGTTTTTATTATATTTTTAGACTCTTCGTTGTATTCAGACCTTAGTAGATGCTCGTGACGTGTGACACCCCGATCCCGTACTTGTGTATTTATTCTGCACTGTTCATTTAGACTTACATTATGAAATATTTGATTAAATAAAGGCTTAAAAAATAACTTTTATTGAAAAATGATTAATTCGGGAATTGTGTCGGCTGGCCTCACGATAGGTGCCATCACGACCGGGTCGATTTTAGGGTCGTGACAGGTATAGGGATGCGGGACCCGTTGATAGTCTACTATATTTTTTATATTACATTAAACCTTGTTTTGAGTAAATATTATTTTATGATTAATCATATTTATTCATTCATATTCATATTATATTAAAAGTGGGAAGACCTGAAGTGTAAAATTAAATTACTAAAATATGCATCAAAATTTGAAAGACATTTTTATCCCTCATCAAAGCACTACTCCTATAATACTTATGTATAAAATTGTAAATATACTTCATAATAAATATTATAATAACAAAAAAAAAACGTAAAAATGCACTTCATAATGAATAATTAACCGTTTGATAATGCTAAGTCTTTTCAACTACTCTTAATTTTATTGACTACTTAATGGATCAGGTCTCTTGGAAATGTCTTTTACTTTTTATATTACTAGTTAAATTCATTGTGTGTCTGCTTATTACAGATAGATATACTAATAATTGCATTTGAAAAATATTGTTATTTTGTAAGAACTCTGTAATTTGAGTGGTCGTGTGACATGCCTATTAAATCATTTTCCAATAAGAATGACATATCTAGCAAGCTCTCGGAGATGATGGTGCCTTTGGCCCATTGGACAATCATTTGTGTTGGATAAAACTAGAGGAGCCTATGGCCATTTTTTTTTGTGTTCAGGCAGATAATTTTCCGCTATAATTTCTTCTAAACTCGAAGAATATAGCTTTCTTACCACATCTGAAGGTGCTTTGGCTTTCGTATCAAGGATAGAATATGCAGGTTTGACGAGTGTGGGAGTAGAAACTTCTCATTTTTCACTTAGTAGATCCTGATTATATATATTTTTAATTAATTAAGCCTAACTAGAGCCAATAGCCAGAGGAAAGGCAAAATATTCTTCTTCTCTTCCTCTTTCTCTTTTGTTTTTCTTTTTTGATGCTCATTGGATTATGTCATTTTCATTGTTCTAGCTTGTTTAGTTTTAAAATTACCAAATGATAAAGCGAATAGATATTGATATTCTGGCCATTTTGAAAACATTTCAGCATATTTTGGTCGAAGGAACATAAATTCTTTTATACCTTTTTCGAAAAATCAAAAATCTTTTAATAGTTAGGTTCTTTATCCCTTCTTCTTTAGTATATGTGCATTGTGAGTGGAAGAAAGAGAGTCATGGAACACCACTTTAAGTTTGAAGTAGATTTTGGAGCTTCCAGTACCTATCCTCAAGAACCTGGTACGTATACTATTAACAAGAAAACATATATTGTTATTAAATGTCGCTTCGCAAAGTAATTGAAGTTTGTACTTCAAACTCTGATATATTATAAATATATTATATTATGGACGCTCATTTAGTATTTCGTTGTAAATAAGCTTCCTGAAGAAGCTTATCCATATGGGATTCCGCCGTAAATATATTTATCTATTTAGTACTCTATTGGAAATAAGCCTCCTGAAGAAGCTTATCACTTCGGTACCCGGTTATGGATAAATATTACCCCCAGTAGAAGATTATCCATATCGGGTATAATAAGTTTATCCTTTCGATATTTCGTTATGGATAAACATTACCCCCAGTAGAAGATTATCTATACCTGGTACAATAAGCTTATCCTTTCAGTACTCTGTTATGGATAAACATTACTCTCAGTAGAAGATTATCCATATCTGGTATAGTAGCAGCTTACATAGCAGCTTCCTTTCTTCTATAAATAGAAGAGATTTCAGTTCATTATTTACATCAGTTTGAATTCGAATAATATATTAGTTTCACTCTATATTTGTCTTTACTTTACGGTCTTTATTTTATAACATGACAAGCATTGTTATGTTAAATGTTGATTTGTCGACAGTGAAATTTTGTGACAAATGAGCTTAAAGATATTTCTCCATGTTGTCATAACTGTAATATTCTGTTAACTGTACAGCTTGCGACTTTTAAACTTTGCCTTCTCATGCCTGAAAGAAGTCTAAAGGTCATAGAATGACCAAAATACTATTGTGAGTAATATCGATACGAGTCAACATATTATACCACTTTAATTTGTAAGCAAATAGAAAAAACAAACATCCAAATCACAATAAGGTATCCCAGCTTTTACGGGGTAGGTTTCCTGTCATGATCCAAATCCCATCGCAGGTCGTCATGGCACCCAACGGTGTTGCTAGGCAATCCACTGGTGAACCTCCCATCTAATTATCCATTTTTAACCTTTAAACTTAGAATTCGTTAGATAAATGGAAATTTAATCTAGAACTCATGGAAACATACATACTGCTTTACCAAAATAAGGAGTACGAATAATACATAAATATCATTGATAATAATAATAATAATAAGTACAACGGTGGATAACCACTACTAGCCCCCAAAATTCGATGCCATAAGTGCATGAGCCATATAGGGAATATACAAAACCACTACAACTATTGTCTGAAATGAAATAGACAGAAACAATAAATAAGATAGAGGGAGACTCCGGGTACTGCAGATCGAAGCATGGAAGGCAGCTCACCACTAAGTTTCCGTGTGATGCGTCTACGCGCCTGTATGACCACTAGAAGTACCTGTCTCAGTACCTGCACAATCAATGGAAAAATATAGCATGAATGCGTAAATCAATGCATACCCAGTAAGTATCTAGTCTAACATCGAAGAAGTAGTGACGAATAATCGACTTGACAGTTACTAGTGATCAAAATAATAAAATACATAAAGTAGATAGGTATAGAACATAACAAGCAACAATGAAATAGATAAGATTTAAATAATAAATTTCCAAACATGGATCATTACGAAATCACTAAAATACCACAACCGGCCTCGCGGGCACTAAATAAACCGATACCAACACCAAATCAAATCTCAAGTGTTACGCACGAGTCTGCCATGGCAAACAGTCTGATTCCATAGGAATAGTGTTACACAATACAGCCGAGGCGAACTGCCTGATCCCATAAGAATAACTCACAATACTACCGAGGCAAACGACCCGATCCCATAAGAATAATTTATAACACTGTTGAGGCAAACGACTTCATCCCATAAGAGTAATTTGTAATCATGTCAAGGCGAATGACTCGATCTCATAAGAATAGAGAAATTCTCTCACTCGTGAAAATACATGTGAGTCGAAAAGATGCAGAACTGTCGCTCATTAGTATTTCACAATTTCCAAAGTAAGAGGACCAATCATTATTTTTTATTCTAGTCCCAATCTTAGTCATGAATTAAAGAAATCAAAAATACAAGATTAGTCCAAATAGCACATTTAAAGCATGATGTGAATCTATGTCTACCCGGACATATTCATGAATCTAGCTACGTACGGACTCTCGTCACCTCGTGCGTACGTAGCCTCCACAAAAAATAGCACACAACAATTAATACACCTAAGGGGATAATTCCCTCTTACAAGATTATGCAAGAGACTTACCTTGCTTTCAAGCTCTACTCGGCTCTTAAACCTTACTAGTAATCCTCAGTCGATGCCGAGCAATCTGGAACTTGTCAAAAGTTGTACAAACTAATCAATATATGCTCAAAAGTTCACAAAATATATATTAAAGTGATTTCCCAACCAAATTCGAAAACTCCATAAATGTTACCGCCGGGCCCACATGCTCGGATTCCGGAAATTTTTGAAGATATATATCACCCATGACATTACGAACTAAAATATATAATTTATTCCCAATTTCATAACCAATTTCGTGGTCAAATCTCATTTTTACCAAACCCTAAATTTCCATCAAAACCCTAAAAGTTTCACTAATTTCTATATTAAAATCTACCCATAATCCATGTATTTAACTTAAATATTGGTAGAAATCACTTATCTTGTGATGTTGATTATAATCCCCCACAAAAGGGTTCTCAATTTCATCCAAGACTAAGTGACAATATGAGAGAAATGGGCTAAACCTCGAAGTAAAAGTGTTCTGCCCATGCCTTTTCTTCTTCGCGATAGGGGAAGAAACCTCGCGATCGCGAAGGCCAAGCTGGCTCAGCCCAACTCCTTCCTCTATCGCATTAGCGACATCAGACTAGTGTTCGCGGTGACCAACATCCCCATCCCCTCACATCCGTGGTCCCCTAACTGCGTTGACAAAGGCCAACAGCCTTCCATCCTCAACCTTCTCTGCGTTCACAAAAGGGTCTATGCGTTCGCGAAGAATGAACATAACCTCCATCGCATTCGCGAGGACCTCCTCGCGTTCGCGAAGAGTAAAATACTGGACTCCTTTCTAGCCTTCTTCATGATCGCAGGACAACCTTTGCGATCGCCGGACAACCTTCGCGATCGCGAAACACATCAGCACACCAGCAGTTTCAGCCAAGTTCAACTATGCTCCAGGTGGTTCGAAACACACCCGACCCACCTGGGACCCCATCAAAATGTACCAACAAGTCCATAAACATATTATGGACCTTCTTGAAGCTTCAAAACACATAAAATAATACCGGAACCAATAATCGCACCTCAAAACCAAGTTAATGTCACGACCCCGATTCACCCTCCGTGAACCATCATGACGACACCTAATTCCTACAACTAGGTAAGCCTATTAATGCGGAAGAACAAACCAATTTGCGGAAGAAAGCAATTTTTAAATAGAAATATAGTAATAAAACAACGTTTAAAAGTGCCGCTCGGCATACACAACATTTAACTCTCAAAAATTGATACATATTCCCAATACTTGGAAACTCATAAATCACAAGCTATGGATACTACATAGTGCTCTAACTCCAGAATAATCTAAAACAAAGTAAATACAGAAGGGTTGTAACTACAAGAGAGAATGGAGAGAGACTCTTCGGTCCGCGGACGCGGCAGATATACCTCGAAGTCTCCGAAGGGTCGCCTCGCCTCAAGGATGGTAAGTCTGAGTCGAAGTACCTGGATCTGCACATGAAAACATGCGCAGAAAGGGCATGAGTACACCACAGCGGTACTCAGTAAGTGCCAAGCCTAACATCGGTCGGGTAGTGACGAGGAAGGTCAGGGCCTACTGAGATAAAATAAAAATATAAGGTATGACAGTATAAGATAAGTAGTACAGTCGAAAGCTAACTATAAGAATTTAATACAGGAAAACAAGGAATTCAATAACTGATATAGAGGCAAAACAATCACAAGGAAATAACCGGGAATCTCTCAGTATCCCGAGGATCTCTTAGTACCCTCAATATATGCCAGGGATCTCTTGGTATCCTCAATATATGCTAGGGATCTCTTGGTATCCTTAATATCCGTGCTAGGGATCTCTCGGTATCCCGCACCTCAGCTCAAATCATAAATACGTGCAGGAGATCTCCCGGGATGCAGTCCCATAGTCCCAAAATAAAACACGCAGCAACAACACAAGGAATACTCATTTAAGCTCAATTTTGTACCAAGTAAACAGGTAATTCTAACCTAACATGCTTCATGCAATACAATTAAGGTAGGTTAAGCAAATAAACAATTAAGTCAATTAAACATGCTTTTCTAGGCTAGCAACAGGCTTAAATTGTAATTAGTATAAGATAGGAAAAAAAGGAACACAATATAAATTACTTAAAGAAAATCGGATTTTCAACAATTAGCTCAAGTACGCACTCGTCACCTCACGTACAAGGCATTTCAATTATCTAATATACCAAATCCTAAGGGGAAGGTCCCCCACACAAGGTTAGGCAAGCCACTTACCCCGAACCAGCTCAAATCAATTCGAAACCACGCTCCTGCCACGAGTACTCGACTCCAAATGGCCCGAATCTATTCAATTCAATTTCATAATTTAAATAACACTTCAAGTAACTGATTCTACAATTAAATTCTAAGCTAATACACGAAAGTAGGTAAAATGGCCAAAATACCCCTCGGGCCCACGTCTCGGAATTAGGTAAAATTTACATTTCCAGAATCCTCACACTCTCACTAGTTCAGTCATACCAAAAGTACCAAAATAGGACCTCAATTGGCCCCTCAAATCACCACTCAAAGGCCTCTAATTAGTCAAGCCCTAACCCATAAATTACTACTGATTTTCCTTAATTTTTCATGCTTAAATTGATAAAAATCATTCCAATAACGAGTTTAGGGACCAAGGATCTTACCCCAATGAACTCCTCTGAAAATCCCTCATGAAAAGTGCTCCCCAAGCTTCTTCTCGTTTGAAAAGATGTGAAAATGGCTAAAATTCGCGAAGGCAAGTATTTATATGTTTCTGCCCAGTGATTTCGGCATCTGCGGTCCCGCTTTTGCGGACCAATAGTCGCATATGCGACAATCACTAACTTAGCCTAATTCTGCACCTGCGACTCCCCATCCGCAGATGTGGTACCGCTCATGCGAAGATTCTACCGCTTCTGCGGCTCCTACTGAACCTCCCCATTTCCGCTTTTACGATGCCAAATGTCGCTTCTGCAGCTCCGCACCTGCGGTCTCACACTCGCAGGTGCGGTTATAACAGAAAACCAGCTGAAGCTGCAACTGCAAACTAAAAAATCCTTCCGTCAACCATCCGAAATCATCCTGAGGCCCCCAGGACCTCAACCAAAGGCACCAACAAGTCTAATACCACTGTCCAAATTTATACCAATCCTTAAAACATCTAAAACGACATCGAAATGACGAATCAACCACGGATGAGCCTAAAAATTCCAAAACTGTAAAAATACGCTTTCGATCAAAAAGTCTATCAAACCTCGTCCCAATAACCTGAAATTTTGCACACACATCACATTCAACACTACAGAGCTACTCCAACTTCTGAAATTCCATTCCGACCCTCAGATCACAATCTCACTATCAAACCAGAAACTTCAAAATTTGACTTTCGGCATTTCAAGCCTAAATTAGCTACAGACCTCCAAAACACAATCCGAACACGCCCCTAAGCCCGAAATCAGCCAACGGAGCTAACGAACCATCATATTTCCATTTCGAGGCCATCTTCACACACATACCTAGTTCGATTTCATTACTCAAGCTTTATTAACACCTTAATCCTTGCTATTTGTTAACACCTAGTTCGAGGCCATATCAAATCCTTGCTATTTGTTAATTACCCAATCTAATTTCAACTTTTTCAGGTAAGAAATAGATGATAAAGGGCTCAATCTAGTGTTTGCAACTACCAAATTAATATTAAGGCATGTAAAAAAGTAGATAATCACAATCCAAGTAATAACAAACAAGATAATTAAACACCCATTCACATTAATGTCATAAGAGTTATATAGATCTTAGCTACTCATGATAGAAATAGAAAACAAGAGATAGAATAAGAACATAAGCATAATTAAAGACTAAAGTTGTAAGTAAATCCAAACAAAAGTGTTGTTGATCTTCCAATCCTTCCCAAAATAGCTCAAAGGTTGTTACAAAGTACAAGAGAATGAAAGATTTCCCTAAAATTTACATAAACTTCTATTTATAGTCTTCTAAAACTCTTGACAAAATTGGCATGTCGGGCAAACCGTAAGGTCAATCGTGAGATGCAGCTTAACCATAACGAATTTCAGAAGCTTCATTTGTTCAACTCTTTAGGCCTCTTTTGAACCATGTCCAACGGTTGGAGCAACCGGTCCAACGATTTGGCTAAACATCTTTTTGCTTCAACTTTTCTCCATTTTTAGCTCTAAAGTGATGACTTCTTGTCTAATTTTTTATATTCTCCAATTCCAAAGTTCTCACACAACTTCAAACCCTGAAAATATACCATTCAAAGCACAACTATCCAATTTATTCCAACAAATGGGGCATTAAACTTTATCAAAATATAAGAAAAATTAGCAAAAATCTATCTTATCATTTACGAAGAAGGACAAGATCCTCCATCGCGCTCCTCGCGTTCTCCTCGCGTTCGTAAAGAGTAAAATCCTGGACTCTTCTCTAGCCTTCTTGCTATCACCGGACATTGTCCCGCGATCGAGAAACACACCAGGTGTCATGACCCAACTCCCACCGGAGCCGTGACAGCGCCTAACACCACTTGCTAGGCAACCCAACAGTCACATAATAATTGCGATAATTTGAACAAACATGATTTAATAATCTCAATAGTGAAAATATCATAATTATCTAATGAAAACAATAACAATACTGCTACAACCATCCCAATGATCTGGTATCAATACATGAGCACTACTGAGTATAAAATACAAACCAAATCCTCAATATAACTGTCTAGACAATAGAATAGCGATATGGGTAATAAAGGAAAGATAGTCAAGGTCTAGGGACGACATAGCAGCTACCTCGAAGTATCCCAAATACTAGTACCACACGGCTCTAGCAATTCCCATGTCCAGATGTACCTGGATCTGCACACGGAGTGCAAAGTGTAGTATGAGTACAACCGACTCCATGTACTCAATAAGTAACAAAACAAACTTGGGCTTAAAGTAGTCACAAGCTCAAAAGAAGACAGTCAGAAACCAATATTAATGACAACACATATATAATGATGACATGAACAATAAGTAACTCAAAGGAATTATCACAATCAACTCGTTCACATTACATGAATTTAGACATGCATTCAAAGATAACAATTTAAGCTCAACACCGATAAGAACATTTCGTTTACCAGCTAGCATAAGGAATGACACATCTCTATGCCTACGTGTCACATATGCATATCAAGTGAATGATTTCACGATGGTATTCCCAAGTTCTCTCACTCTCAATAAACCCAAATTGTTTGTTTAAAGTGCCCATTTCATCTCACACACACGATTATTTAGCACTGTACGGGTGTATGACATCAATGCCCCTCACCAAAGCATGTGTATGTATACCGTTGTGTATGTACTCACTGCTGGTATGTCAAACTCCTGAGGGGAGGATCTTGCCCATGCGCTAATTAAAAGCAAATATGGCATGTTGCGGCATGCAACCCCATCCAAATAATAATAAAACTAATATGGCCGGTTGCGCGTGCAACCTGATTAAAATAACACTCTCAACATAGCTCTAAGGCCCACCTCAGTCATCAACCTCTCAAGTCTCAAGGGCTCACAATTTCATATCACTTAGCCCAACAACACCACATATGGAAAAACAATGACAAAATGCGATGTTACAATGAATGATGAACAAAGATTGAGATATGATATGCAAATGAAGAACCATGATTGAGTGTATAATTACAGTTAAGTCAGATAACCCAAAACAACAAAAATAGCCTCATGAAGTCTCAACCAAATAACCACATAGCCTAAACACGATTTTTAACATGAATCATAGCTCAGTTAATCTCAGAAGTAGGGAAAACGCGGATAAAATAGGGAATGATAGCAACATAGTCCAAAAGACAACTCGGATCATGATTACTCTAGTGCGCGCCACCACGCCCGTCACCTAGCATCTGCATCACCCCAATACATTGCATATAACATTGTCCCCAGGGATAATTACCCTCATATCCAAGTTTAGAAATGTTACTTACCTCACAATGTACAAATAAAGCTCTTCTTATGTGTATCAGCCTCCGAACGACTTGAATCTAGTCACAAACAACATTATATCATCAAATAATGTCGTAGGAAAAAACTTCAAACAATAAACTTCGATCTTTATCAAAATCAAAAAGTCAACCCCGAGCTCACACCCCGAAACCTGGTCAAACTCACAAATTCTAAATACCCATTCAATTACGAATTCAACCATATCAATTTCATCCAATTTTGACCTCAAATCGACCTTCAAATCCTCAATTTTCACTTTAGGAAATTTTTACTAAAATTCCACATTTCTTCACTTTAATTTACCAATTAAATACTAAAAACAAATATGGAATCATGAACTAATAATAAATCCGAGTCAAAGATAATTACCCCGATCCAAACAGTGAAAATCCAGTGCAAAAAGGCCCAAAACCAAGCTCTCTAACCCAAAATGTGAAAAAAAATTCAAATCCTTTAAATAGAGTTTTAAAACAATCTGCCCATATATGACCCTTCGCTATCGCGGAAAGTCCTTCACGATTGTGAAGAACAAAATTCTCTAGCTGCCAAAACCTTCTATGCGAACGTGATAACACTATCACGAATACGATGACCAGACAACCCATGCCTTGCAAACACGAAACAACTATCGCGAACGCGATGCACAAACACATGCCATCCTCTGCCAGCCCCTCCTTCTACGCGAATGTGGCTCCCTGCTCGCGATCGCAATTTACATCTTCTCGAAGTCTTTGCGAACACGTCACTCCTATCGCGAACACTAAGAACAAAACCACCTGCCACTAAAATAACACTTCGCGGTCGCATCTTCCTCTTCGCTAAGAAGAAAACTAGAACCTCAGCAACATCAGTCCAAAAATGATGGAAATAGCCCAAAACCCATCTGAATCACACCCGAAGTCACAGGGACCCCGTCCAAATATACCAACAAGTCCTAAAATATAAAACAAACCTATTGGCCTCAAATCACATCAAACAATACCAAAACATCAAATCGCATCCTAATTCAATCCCAATAAACTTCCAACTCTCCAAACTCATGCCAAACCATATCAAATCAACTCCGAATGATCTCAGATTTTGCATACAAGTCTCAAATGACACAACGGATCTATTCCAACTTCTGAAACAAAAATCTGAGCTCGATATCACCAATGTCAACTCTCGGTCAAACCAATCAACCTTCCAAACCTTCAACTTTTGCCAAAAAGCATAAAATCAACCTACGGACCTCCAAATCAACATCCAGACATACGCCTAAGTCCAAAATCACCATAGGAAGATATTGGAATCGTCAAAATACTATTCCGGATTCATCCACAAAAAAGCAAACTCTGGTCAACTCTTTCAACTTAAGCTTTCAACCTTGGGACTAAGTGTGTGCGGTAAAAACTGGGGAACCAATTTTTCCCCCGAAGTGATATCCCGGAGAATGGTCCCGGAAGTATGGGATCTCGGGTCGGTCGCCCCCCCTCAAAACCCACCGGTGCCTTGCCAAGAATGAACATCTACTAAAGGCCCGACGAACGCGAGGATCCCTCGAAGAGTGCGCCCGGTGTCAATCAGATCTATTCGAGCAGTTTGATGTCATCCCTCACTCGACGTGAAGCTAACGGATAGTCACATCTCATCTCCTTTGTCATGTCAAAATATTCTATACTAAGTTTGGGCGTCCCCCTTTTCTATAAAAAGGGGGTCACTAGCACCTTGTAAAGAAGAGCTCCACTTGACTACGAAAAGCAATAATATCTTCTCTCTCTTTCTAATTTGTTCATTCTCCTTAGTTCGAAGTTGTTTATATTCAATCGTCCTTTTTATCATTCAGAATTGGCTCGAAACCACCCTCATATCTATTATCTCTTAACATGTTTGTCGTTATATAGCTCAATACTGACCGTGAAAAGCCTTACTTAATCGTATCTTTTCTTGTTATCCCTTCTCCGACTGTCCCTGATAGCTCGATCCCGGCTCGAGCCTCGGCCTCAAGGCCTCCATCGATCTGCTCCATGCTCGGGAAACAGGCCCCTTCGGTTTGCTTACTGCCTAGACTTAACTCGTATTTTATCGTTATACTGCGTAGTCTTAATACAAACTGCCCTCAAACCTAGCTCGAGAATAGATCACGTATTTTTAGAATCCCATTTACAAATTTAATTGTTATTACCATTTTCACGGTAAACAGTTTGGCGCCCACCGTGGGGCTAAAAATAATAGTGATTATTTTCTTGCTGGTTTTGTCACATAAACGCACGTTATCCTTCACACTTTTCTTGTCCAAGACCTTTTAAATTCAGGCTAAAATGTCTGGTTTGATAAACAGAGCCAAAAACAACAACCTCGAAAATCCCGGGGAAAATGGCGTGGCTGTCCCGGCCGCTGGATCACCTCCACCGAATCCTGATATCACCTCCGGGCCGATCCTAGAGGACGCAGATTCACAGGACGCGCAACAAGTCGACGAAACCTCTCACACTAACAGGAGCGTAAGACAGGGCGGTCAACAGGAAGCACAAAAAACCCTGGCCCAAGAAGAACATGAAGTTAGTCTTCACGTTATCTTCGAGATGTTGCTGGCACAACAACTGGCCATCGCTCAGCTGCAAAGCCATCCGAGGACCCCAAGCATAGCGGCACCAGAAACAGCTCCCCCCGTCGAGCGAATACTCGAAAGGCCAAGCAACAATGGATCGTTGGCTGATCCCGCTATTGTAAAAATGCTCGAGGACCTCACCAAAAGGATCGAATCAGGAGAGAAGATAATTACGGCCAACGATAAAAAGGTCGAGACCTACAACTCCAGGGTCGATCAGATCCCAGATGCGCCCTTAGTCCTCAAAGGTTTGGATTCAAAAAAGTTAATTCAAAGGTCGTTCCCTGAGGAAGCGGCCCCAATGCCCATCTTGAAAAAGTTCAGAATGCCAGAACTCCCTAAGTACAATGGCACCTAACATGTCACTGCTTACACCTGCGCAGTAAAAGGCAATGACATAAAAAACGACGTGATCGAGTTCGTGTTGTTGAAAAAAATCGGAGAAACACTTTCAAGGGGGGCATGATGTGGTACCACAACTTGGCTCTCAACTCCATAGATTCATTCGCCATGCTAGCAGACTCCTTCATTAAAGCACATGCCGGAGCCATCAAGGTAGCAACAAGGAAATCCGACGTTTTCAAAATCAAGCAGAGGGAGAATGAGATGTTGCGGGAGTTCGTATCCCGCTTCTAGATGGAACGAATGGAGCTACCGCCAATCTCCGACAACTGGGCGGTGCAGGCCTTACCCTAAGGCCTGAACGAACGAAGCTCGATGGCCTCAAAACAACTAAAGCAAAATTTAATCGAATATCCGATTGTAACCTGGTCGGACATTCACAACTGATACCAGTCAAAGATCAGGGCCGAGGAAGACCAGCTGGGGGCCCCTTCAGGCTCAGTATACCCCAACAGACTCCTGGCAAAGGTGACGAAACCAAACAAAGAAAGGTACCAACCATACCTCGAAGACAGAAGAAACGCCTCGAGGCACAACTTTCCCCATAATGACCGGAGGATAGATCGAGGACAGGACCCTCGAGGGCTCGTCAACAGAACCAGGCTCGATCGAAATATGGCACCGATGAATGCGCCCCACTTGTCGAAATACAACTTCAGCGTCGACGTATCGGACATCGTGTTCGCTATCAGCAAAATCAGGGACGCCAATTGGCACAAACCAATATAGTTGGACCCGTCGCAGAGGAATTACAATTTAGTGTGCGAGTTCTACAATACACACAGTCACAGAACCGAGGATTTCCACCAATTACGAGAAGAAGTGGCCCGACTACTCAACAAAGGGCAAAAAATCATTTCCGTGATAGAGAGGCGACCAAGAAAAACGAGGTAAACGAACCACAACATGTCATACACATGATCATGGGAGGCGCCGATACCCCACATGAGACCATGGTGAGGAAAACAAAAATATCCATCACCGGGGAAAAACAGACTCGGGGATATATCCCCAAAAATGCCCTTACATTCAGCGAAGAAGACAACGAGGCTCTATCTCAACCCCACAACGACGTCCTGGTAATCTCTTTCCTTGTAAATTCTTTTCAGATAAAATGTGTACTAGTGGATCTAGGTAGCTCGGCCAATATTATTAGGTCGATAGTGGTGGAACAGCTCGGGCTAACTGAATGGATCGTACCCGCCACTCGGGTCCTTAATGGATTCAACATGGCAAGCGAGACAACGAAAGGGGAAATCATCCTTCAAATCACCGTGGCCGGCACAACCCAAGACACCAAATTCCATGTCATCGAAGGAGATATGAGATATAACGCCTTGTTTGGGCGACCATGGATACACTACATGAGAGCGGTACCATCCACTCTCCATCAGATAATAGAATTCCCAACAAATGACGGGATCAAAACCGTCTATGGGAAGCAACATGCGGCAAGAGAAATGTTCGCCATACATAATGTGCTATCGACGCCCGCACCTCTGCTCCCAAAAAAGCCAATGGGTGAATCAGACCTCGACCCCGGTCAGGTTTGATAAAAGTAAAATTCGCATCACATTTCCACCCTCGGGTGGTCATAATAAACCAACCCCGAGGCGCCGCCTGTCTGCCTCGCTTTAAGTTACGTCCCTTTCTTTTATTTTTTTTTTCAGAATAAAGAACTAACCCCCATGCAGGAACCCGGCCTAAGAAATCGGGACACTGACGCTATCAGAGGAAATCGAGACCCCCGAAGCATACTCGTTGCACTCTTTTCCTTCGCCCGAGTTTTTTATCCCAAAACAAAGAAAGGGTTTTTACCGTTAAGGTTTTTAACGAGCCAACGATGGCAAAACGGCTTAAAAGGGAAAACTCCACAGGGTTGATCAAAGCCACCCTAACGGCCAACTTACAAGCGGTGAGGGGCATTCCCCTTGGGAGCCGCCCAATCCAAAGGAGATGGAGAAATGCCAAAGCAAAGGTCCCTACGGGAAGACGACGTATAGGGACAAACGGTCGATATAATCGAAATCCACTAGGGCGGAATCATGTACTCTCCTAAAGCCCAGCAACGCCTTCGCCAACACAAAGTCAGCGCACAAAGGCCTCCGCCAAAAAAAGACGGCCAACAGATTCAATTGCTTCCTAACGAAAGCTCATACAAAACGACCCCTGAATATCGGTCGGGATGACCCTATCACAGGCAAATCTCCACCCTGAGGATGTATTCGGAAAGCCACCAGTATCCCTAAACCCGCCGGCCCTTGGTCGGGCCTCCTCTCGAGGGCCATCGCAAAGTCCGAAGACATCGCCCTCGCCTTTACAATAGTGATTTGCCAGCCTGATGTTACTGTTCTCATATTTTGGTCGGGACACAAGACACCCTATGCAGAACCATTGTATCAATCAAAAAGCTCCACAAAGGTTCGAGAAAGCAACCAAGCACGAACAAAGGCCAATCCTATACATTCTGGATAGGGGATATCTACATCGAAGACCAACAGGGAGCCCGGATACTCAAAAGAAACATTCGTTCGACATAACATTCCTAGAGGTCCCGGAATTCAACGCTTGATCTCTGAGTAACTCGAGGGGAGGGGGAGGGGATAGCTCAGACCTATCGAACCAAATACTCGCACCGTCAGATGTTGATAGTCCGTGAGTAAAAGGAAGCATTCAAAGAGCCTCAAAGCGCATGGAGACATTCAAAAACAAAAACAAAAGCAAGGAAATCAGAAGTCTGAAAGAGTTTATTCATATTCATAGGAAATACATAAACAACGGCCCTCGAGGGGTCCTTACACATTATTACAAAGGCCCACGAGGGGGTCATTACATGGAAGAAAATTTCGAAGATATGCATACAACAAAAACCTAAGGGTCTAGCCTACTTTTCTATGGCATCTCTGTCATCATCCCCTGAGGCGCATGACCTCAAAGACAATATCTTTCAAGTCCGAGGCCCTCGGGGACCCCACCTCGATTCCTTAGAATGCATCTTCAAAAGGGAGAGAGGTTGGGGAAGGCAAACAAGAAGTGGCTGGGTGAAAAATCGGGCTGCAGAGAAGCCCGCCTATATTAATCCCGCCAGACCACTTCTTGAGATGTTGATCTGGCTTGGGAGGCAACTGCCAACAGGAGCCACCGTCGCACCCTCGGGAATCCAAAAGGAGTGCAACGCACCGAGCTGAAAAAGGAGGGTGAGCAGCGGTGTGTAATCTGAGCCCCCTCTTGAGCAGCGGTGTATAATCCAAAAGGAGAACCCCCCAAAATCGGAAGGAGTCGACCCTCCGCCTCATCGCCCTGAGCTTATTGCAATAGTAGCAGTAACAGCAACAGCAGCACCACCACGGCGGTATGAGTTCGTCTAATCAAAAAGTGATCAAAAAAGGAGTTAGGTATATAGCGTAAAAACTTGAAGTTTGGGGCCTCAAATACGGCAAGATGGTGGATTTTCAAAGAAGTAGAGCAGGAAGGAGAGACAGGTATCAAAGGAAGTGGGAGTAAGAAAGGTAACAACAAATAGCCCCATTTATAGGGAGAGCAAAGCAACCGACGACGCTATTACCGCCCTCCAAAAACATAACGGCAGGCGCAATCAATGCTTTTCATAGAAGCTGAATTGATAGCAATGACTCCAAGGGTCACAACCTTTTGGGTGTCCCCGAAGAAGCGAAAAGGCAAAGTACTTCGATACCTATCACAGGAGGGCTGTGCCATCAGGATGATACCGCTACGGAGGATCAGGAAATAATGTGCTCATATCGTTTCTTATCACTTCCCTCTAAGAAACGCGGAGACTATCTGTGTGCAGTAAAAACCGGGGAACCGATTTTTCCCGCCGAAGTGATATCCCGGAGAATGGTCCCGGAAGCATGGGATCTCGGGTCGGTCGACCCCCCCTCAAAATCCGCCGGTGCCTTGCCAAGAATGAAAATCTATAAAAAGCCCGACGAATGCGAGGATCCCTCTAAGAGTGCGCTCGGAGTCAATCAGATCTATTCGAGCAATTCGATGCCAGCCCTCACTCGATGTGAAGCTAACGGACTGTCACATCCCATCTTCTTTGTCATGTCAAAAGATTCTATACTAAGTTTGGGCGTCCCCCTTTTCTATAAAAAGGGGGTCATTAGCACCTTGTAAAGAAGAACTCCACTTGACTACGAAAAGCAATAATATCTTTCTAATTTGTTCATTCTCCTTGGTTCGAAGTTGTTTATATTTAATCGTCCTTTTTATCATTCAGAATTGGCTCAAAACCACTCTCATATCTATTATCTCTTAATCCGTTCGTCGTTATATAGCTCAATACCAACCGTGAAAAGCCTTAATCATATCTTTGCTTGTTATCCCTTCCCCGACTGTCCCCGATAGCTCAATCCCGGCCCGAGCCTCGGCCTCGAGGCCTCCATCGATCTGTTCCACGCTCGGGCAACAGGCCCCTTCGGTTTGCTTATTGCCTCAATTTAACTTGTATTTTATTGTTATAGTGAGTAGTCTTAATACAAACTGCCTTTAAAACTAGCTGGAGAATAGATCACGTATTTTTAGAATACCATTTACAAATTTAATTGTTGTTACCATTTTCACGGTAAATACTAAGTATCCCAATTCACTCTGAAACCATCCTGGAACCATTCCAATCACCTCGGCAAGTTACATAACCATAAATGAACATAGAAGAGGCAATAAATAGGGTAATAGGTCTATAATAAACAAAACGACCAGCTGGGTCGTTACATTTTCTCCCTCTTAAACAAACGTTCGTCCTCGAACAGGTCTAGAAATGTACATGGAGTCTGAAATAGGCAAGGATATTTGCTCCACATCTTTTGCTTGGTCTCCCAAGCAGCCTCATCAAATGGCTAACTTCTCCAATGCACCTTCACTGACGCTATATCCTTTGACCTCAACTTCTGAACCTGCCATCCCAAAATGGCCACCTGCTCCACATCATAAGTCAAATCTTCGTCCAGTTGCACCGTGCTAAAGTCCAAAACATGTGACTGATCACCATAATACATTCGGAGCATAGAAATGTGAAACACTAGATGAACACATGATAGACTAGGTGGCAATGCAAGTTTGTAGGCCACATCTCCAACTCTCCCAAGCCCATCGAAGGGACCAAATATACCGTGTGTTTAACTTGCCCTTCTTCCTGAAACTCATCACACCCTTCATGGGTGAAACTCTGAGCAAAACCTTCTCACCCACCATATATGCAACATCACGAACCTTCCTATCAACATAGCTCTTCTATCTAGACTATGCTGTGCAGAGCCGCTCCTGGATCAACTTCACCTTTTCCAAGGCATCGCGGACCAAATCAGTGCCCAATAACCTAGCGTCCTCAGACTCAAACCAACCAAACGGAGAATGACATCTCCTACCATGTAAGGCCTCAAAGGAGCCATCTAGATACTCGACTAAAAGCAGTTATTATAGGCAAATTCTGCTAATGGGAGATAGTAATCCCATGAACCCCCGAAATCTATAACACAAGCACGTAACATGTCCACCGGAATGAAATGTGAGAACTTAGTCAACTGGTCCACAGTAACCCAGACTGCGTCATATTTCTTCAAGGTCCGTGGTAAGCCTACCACAACATCCATAGTGATGCACTCTTCCACACCGATATCTCCAATCTCTGAATGAACCCTCCTAGTTTTCGATGCTCATACTTCACCTGTTGACAAGTCAATCACCGATAGACATAAGCAACAATATCTTTCTTTATCCTCTACTACCAATAGTGCTGTTTAAGTCACAGTACATCTTTGTGGCACCTGGGTGAATGGAATAGAGCAAGCTGTGAGCCTCCTCAAGGATCAAATCTCTCAACCCATCAACATTTGAAGCACAATCCAGCCTTGAAGCCACAAAACACCATCATCACCAATCATGACTTCCTTATAACCACCCCGTTACACCGTGTCTTTCAACACCAACAAGTGAGGATCATCAAACTGGAGAGCCTTGATATGCTCAAAAAATGATGACTGAGCCACAATGCAAGCAAGAACACAGCTAGGCTCCGAAACATCAAATCTCACAAGCTAATTGGCCAAATCCCGAACATCTATGGCTAGTGGCATCTCTGCTACCGGTAAATATGCCAAACTACCCATACTCTCAGCCTTCATACTCAATGAATCGGGCACCACATTGGCCTTCTCTGAATGATATAATGTGGTGATATCATAGTCTTTCAGCAACTCTAACTATCTCCCCTACCGCAAATTAAGGTCCCTCTGCTTGAACAGGTGTTGGAGACTCCAATGGTGGGTATAGACCTCACATGGAACGCCGTATAGATAGTGCCTCCAAATCTTAGCACATGAGCATTGGCTGCTAAATCTAAGTTATGCACATGATAATTCTTCTCATGAACCTTCAACTGCAAAGATGCGTAGGTAATCACCCTACTGTTCTATGTCAACACCGTGCCAAGCCCAATACGCGATACATCACAATGCACAATGTAAGATCTCGAACCCGTAGGCAACACCAACAATAGGGATGTAGTCAATGCAGTCTTGAGCTTCTGAAAGATCACCTCACACTCATCGGACCATCTGAAAGGAGAACTGATAACAACTAGGTCGGGAATCCAAATTAGAGTAAGAATTTGAGAAGTAAATGCGGAAGCAATAACAACTAGAATTGAAGAGACGAAAATAAAGGATATGGGACGAATTCAAGGAAAGAATTCCAAGAACTTCCAAGAACGTAAGTTCTATAGCCTTGACAAGATCAAAGTAACAACGTCTTGATTTATGGAAGAAATCAAACGCCTTTACTTAAAAAGCAAATCAAAACAATAGATTCGGATCTTGACCACTTTACGAGTAACTTGAGACAACAATTAATAACTAGTATTAATCGCCTTCTAAGAATACCACAAAGGAATCAAAGATATCATAAAAGAGAAGTAATCTTACTACCTTGAACTAAGAACTAGTAAAGGTTGAAAGATAAATCTCAAAGCACAAGTAACAAAGGTTCAAAAGAACTCTCAAAGTATGATATACTTAATCAATAAATGTTGTGTCTTATGAATGAGAAGAACTCCTTATTTATAGGAGTTAAAAGCACTTAAAATAATGTAGGGGGTTGCTAAAAAGTCATCTAAATTAGGTAGGGGGCTGCTAGGGGTCACAATAGCCATCAAACTTAGGTAGGTGGCTCCTAAGGGGTAACAAAAGCCATCAAAATTAAGTGGGGGCGGCCAAATCCTTTTGGGGCAGATTTGGGCCTTAAAACTATTAGTTTGGGCCATTGGTTTGGACTCCAATTGGGCTCCTTTTGAAACACCCCCTTTTGGACCTCTTTTAAGGTCATTTTGAGCCCTATTGGTGGACTTCAAGGGCTGATTTGGTAACCCAATCTTCCTCCTCTTGGACTTCAATTTGGACTACCAAATAATTGTAAAACTTGGACAATTCATCTCCTTTGGGCTTGAGCTCTTCCTCTACAATTAAAAGCTTCTTTATTTGCCATTGAAGTCTAGCAACCTTAGCTTGCAACTCTTTAGCTTGAGATCTTGTAAATGGCCTTGGAGCTTCCAAAACTCTATCATCTCTATCATTGTCCTTAACTATATCCTTGTTCTTGATGCTATCATTCCCCCCTTCTTGAAAAGAATTCGTCCTCGAATTCGATCCTACATCAAACAAAGATAAGTCAGCAACATTAAATGTGGCACTTACTTGGAACTCACCAGGAAGGTCCAACTTGTAAGCATTGTCTCCAATCCTTTCAAGGACTTGAAATGGGCCATCTCCTCTAGGATGCAACTTTGACTTCCTTTTGGAAGGAAATCTCTCCTTTCTAAAGTGAACCCAAACTAAATCTCCAGGTTTAAAAATAACTTGCTTTCGTCCCTTATTCTTTCTCAAGGCAGTTTGCTCATTTTTCTTCTCAATTGCAAGCCTTGTTTGTTCATGAATTTTTTTCATCATCTCAGCCTTTGTCCTACCATCAAGATTAGCAATATCATTAGTTTGTAATGGTAATAAATCAAGGGGAGTGAAGGGATTAAAACCATAAACAACCTCAAAAGGAGATATACCTGTAGAAGAATGAATTGTTCTATTGTAAGCAAATTCAATCATAGGTAAGTGATCTTCCCATGAAGTTAATTTACCTTTCAAAACAGCCCTCAACATGTTTCCTAAGGTTCTATTAACTACTTCAGTTTGTCCATCAGTTTGTGGGTGACAAGAAGTAGAAAACAACAATTTAGTACCTAACTTCCCCCAAAACACACGCCAAAAGTGGCTCAAAAACTTAGCATCCCTATCACTAACAATAGTTCTAGGTATACCATGAAATTTGACAACCTCTTTTACAAAAAGATCAGCAACATGTGAGGCATCATTAGTCTTTAAACAAGGAATAAAATGAGCCATTTTGGAGAACCTATCTACCACAACAAATATACTATCCTTACCATATCTTGTTCTAGGCAAACCTAACACAAAATCCATGGAAATATCAATCCAAGGCGAAGTAGGAACAGGTAATGGCGTGTAAAGACCATGTGGTAACACTTTAGATTTAGCTTGTTTACATTCCAAACACTGTGCGCAACATCTTTTCTCATTCCAGGCCAAAAGAAATTTTCGGCCAGTATGTCTAGTGTCTTTGGGACTCCAAAGTGTCCCATAAGCCCTCCACAATGTGCTTCCCTTACAAATACTTCACGTAAAGAGCAATTAGGAATACACAACTTATTTTCCTTAAAGAGAAAGCCATCTTGGAGGTTAAACCTCTCAAAAGGACTCAACTTACAATCTGCAAAAATTTTGCCAAAATCAACATCATTAGCATAAAGTCCCTTGATTTGATCAAAACCCATTAATTTAGAAGTCAGGGTAGAAACTAAGACATACCTCCTTGAAAGTGCATCAGCAACAACATTTTCTTTCCCTTGTTTGTAAGAAATTACATAAGGAAACGTTTCAATGAATTCAACCCACTTAGCATGCCTTCTACTAAGCTTACCTTGACTCTTCAAGTATTTCAAGGATTCATGATCAGTTTTAATGACAAACTCTCTTGGCCACAAGTAATGTTGCCATGTGGCTAAAGCCCTTACCAAAGCATATAGCTCTTTGTCATAAGTGGAATAGTTCAATGTGGCTCCACTTAACTTTTCACTAAAGTAGGCAATAGGTTTAGAATCTTGCATCAAAACAGCACCTATTCCTTTGCCCGAAGCATCACATTCAATTTCAAAAGATTTAGAAAAATCAGGCAATTGTAACAATGGAGCAGAACATAACTTTTCTTTCAACAAGTTAAAAGCATCATCTTGTTCTTTTCCCCATTTAAAAATCTTATCCTTTTTAATAACTTCAGTTAAAGGAGAAGCAATGGTACTAAAGTCTCTCACAAACCTCCTATAAAAACTAGCAAGTCCATGAAAACTCCTAACTTCAGTTACACTCTTAGGTTTAGGCCATTCTTTTATTGCTTTGATTTTCTCTTCATCAACCTCAACTCCTTTAGAACTAACTACAAAACCCAAGAAAATCACACGATCCACATAAAAAGTACACTTTTTAAGATTAGCAAATAAAAATTGCTTTCTAAGAACTTCAAAAACTTGTTTTAGGTGTTCTACATGCTCTTCTAAAGTGTTAGAAAAGACCAAGATATCATCGAAGTACACCACAACAAATTTTCCATGAAAATCCTTAAAAACATGATTCATTAATCTCATGAAAGTGCTAGGTGCATTAGTCAAGCCGAAAGGCATAACTAACCACTCATAAAGCCCATATTTGGTCTTAAAAGCAGTTTTCCATTCATCTCCAGGATTCATTCGAATCTGATGGTAACCACTTTTTAGATCAATTTTAGAAAAGATTTTGGATCCATGTAATTGATCCAACATGTCATCAAGACGAGGAATAGGGTGGCGATACTTTACCGTAATCTTGTTGATTGCTCTACAATCCACGCACATCCTCCAAGTTCCATCCTTTTTTGGTACCAATAGGACGGGAACCGAGCAAGGGCTCATGCTCTCTCTCACAAAACCTTTCTCAAGCAACTCCTCAACTTGCCTTTGAAGTTCTTTTGTCTCTTCTGGATTACTCCTATAGGCTGGCCTATTTGGGATTTGTGATCCAGGTACAAAATCAATTTGATGCTCAATGCCACGTAAAGGTGGCAATCCATTAGGAATATCTTCTGGAAAGACATCTTCAAAATCCTGCAAAAGAGAAGAAATACTACTTGGCAAAGAAGAAGTTAGCAACTCAGAATTAATCAAAGTCTCTTTGTAAGTAAGTAGTATTATGGGCAGCCCCTCTTTTCTTGCATTTAAACACTCTTTGGTTTTTATATAAAAACTCTCTTTTTTTCTTTCCTTAACCTCTTTCCTCTCACCAAGACTGTCTATTTTTTCATTCAAACCCTTTTTTATCTCTTCTCTCAAATTGCTTCCCTTTCTCTCTTTCTCTCGGCCATCTCTCTTTTTTTCTAATTCTTGGCCTTCTTTCTTTTCTTTTTCCTCAAGCTCAGTTTTTATCTCTCCCCTTGGTTTTCCCATTGTTTCTCTTAATCTCTTTTGATCTTCAAACACTTGAGAAGGAGATAAAGGTGCAAGAGTAAATTTCCTGCCATTTAGTTCAAGAGAATATCTATTCTTTCTTCCATCATGAAAAACATTCCTGTCATACTGCCAAGGACGACCCAGTAAGATATGACAAGCTTGCATAGGTATTATGTCACAAAGAATATCATCCTCATATCTACCAACATTAAATGAAATCATGCACTGTTTGTTTACCTTTAGTTCACCACTATCATTTAACCATTGGAGTCTATATGGAGTAGGGTGTTTCATGCATGCAAGTCCCAATTTTTCCACAAAGTATGAACTCACCACATTAGCACAACTACCACTATCAATGATCATAGAGCAAGTTTTTCCCTTTATCCCACACCTAGTATGGAATATATTCTCCCTTTGTTCTTCACTATTGCTTGCCAAATTGATAGTCATAATCCTTCTAACTACCCCAATCATGCCCTCATTAGGTAGTTCTACATCATCTTCATCACTCACATCTCCCTCTTCTTCTCCCTCACCTTTTTCACTCTCATATCCTCCATCTTCTCTAAGAATGATGTTTCTTCTACTTGGACATTCATGCATCATATGACCCCTTCCTTTACATTTATGACATTGAATAGAACTAGAAGGTGTAAAAGGTTTAGGGTTAAAGGTTTTACCTCCCTCTTTGTTCTCAAATTTACCTTTACCCTTGTCTTCTTGAGGTCTAGAAGAACTCTTCATCTCATGATATGGCCATGGCTTCTTGGAGATGGTGCTTGTCCGACCTTTCCACGAGCTAGTCTGCTTTCTTTTATTTTGATTTTCTATCTTTACAGACAAATCAACTAACTCATCTATTGTTACATATTGTTGTAATTCTACTACATCAGCTATTTCCTTATTTAAACCATTTAAAAACCTAGCCATTGTAGCCTCTTCTTCCTCTGTACAATTAGCTTGGATCATAGCCATATCCATAGCCTTAAAGTACTCATCCACAGACATGGACCCTTGCTTCAATGTTTGAAGACGTTGTTGTAGCTCTCTTTGAAAGTGTGATGGCACGAATCTCTTCCTCATCACCCTCTTCATCTCAGCCCAAGTAGCAACTGGTGCTTGTCCTTCTTGCAATCTGTCCCTAGCAAGCTTTTTCCACCAAATAGCAGCATAGTCAGAAAACTCAACAACAACAAGTTTAACTTTCTTACCCTCAGAGTAGTTGTGACAATCAAAGATGGCTTCAACCTTTCTCTCCCAATCAAGGTACAAGTCTGGGTCCCTTGCTCCCTTGAATGATGGCATCTTCATCTTTATACTACTTATATTATCATCTTCTACTCTACCTCTTTGTCCCCTCCTATCTCTTCCCACCCTATCAAAATCAATATCATTAAAATCATCTATAGGGTTTTCTTGATTTACAATGGGAGCATGGGGTACATTTCTCCTAGCTTGGGGTCTAACATTATTTTCCCTCCTAAGTTCAGCTATTGTATCATTTTGATCAGCAATGGTATCCCTCATCTCTTGGAGTTGCAAATTCAACCTTTCAAATTGTTGATGCATAGCTTGCAAGGTAAAATCATTTCTTGCTTTGATTTCAGCTTCTTGGAGAACCCTTCGTTCATCATCACTACCTGTACGCGACATCTTTAAAAAAAAAGTGTAAACTGTATCACAAAAGTTAGCTCTTTTTTTTTCTCGGAATAACCTTTGAACAAAATACTTTGTAGATTTATAATTAAACCCAACTCGTATGAAATTCTTAGTAGTAAAATTCAGATTTTTGGGGAACTAATGAAAGAAAAACCAAATCCTAGAACTATTAGGCTCGGTTGAAACATGACGCGAACAAAAAGGAAAGGATTATATGTTTAGATTAGAAAGAGTAAGAAAATCTAGGATCCCCTCTTCTTGTTTCCTTTGTTAATTTTTGGTAACAAATTAGATACAAAAGAAATATCCCAGAGAGCACGCAATTCTATTTTTTGTTCTAAAAACTTATTTTCGTTTTTTTTTTAAATTTTTTTTCTTTTCTTTTCTTTGCTCTTAGTATTCAAGAAATCCCAAGACTTACCAAGAACGAAATCTTGATAAAAACCGCTCTGATACCACTTGATAACAACTAGGTCGGGAATCCAAATTAGAGTAAGAATTTGAGAAGTAAATGCGGAAGCAATAACAACAAGGAATTGAACAACTAGAATTAAAGAGACGAAAATAAAGGATATGGGACGAATTCAAGGAAAGAATTCCAAGAACTTCCAAGAACGTAAGTTCTATAGCCTTGACAAGATCAAAGTAACAACGTCTTGATTTATGGAAGAAATCAAACGCCTTTACTTAAAAAGCAAATCAAAACAATAGATTCGGATCTTGACCACTTTACGAGTAACTTGAGACAACAATTAATAACTAGTATTAATCGCCTTCTAAGAATACCACAAAGGAATCAAAGATATCATAAAAGAGAAGTAATCTTACTACCTTGAACTAAGAACTAGTAAAGGTTGAAAGATAAATCTCAAAGCACAAGTAACAAAGGTTCAAAAGAACTCTCAAAGTATGATATACTTAATCAATAAATGTTGTGTCTTATGAATGAGAAGAACTCCTTATTTATAGGAGTTAAAAGCACTTAAAATAATGTAGGGGGTTGCTAAAAAGTCATCTAAATTAGGTAGGGGGCTGCTAGGGGTCACAATAGCCATCAAACTTAGGTAGGTGGCTCCTAAGGGGTAACAAAAGCCATCAAAATTAAGTGGGGGGCGGCCAAATCCTTTTGGGGCAGATTTGGGCCTTAAAACTATTAGTTTGGGCCATTGGTTTGGACTCCAATTGGGCTCCTTTTGAAACACCCCCTTTTGGACCTCTTTTAAGGTCATTTTGAGCCCTATTGGTGGACTTCAAGGGCTGATTTGGTAACCCAATCTTCCTCCTCTTGGACTTCAATTTGGACTACCAAATAATTGTAAAACTTGGACAATTCATCTCCTTTGGGCTTGAGCTCTTCCTCTACAATTAAAAGCTTCTTTATTTGCCATTGAAGTCTAGCAACCTTAGCTTGCAACTCTTTAGCTTGAGATCTTGTAAATGGCCTTGGAGCTTCCAAAACTCTATCATCTCTATCATTGTCCTTAACTATATCCTTGTTCTTGATGCTATCAAGAACCCTTCTAGGTCAATCTAGTCAAAGGAGCTGCGATGGATGAAAAACCCTCTATGATACGACGATAATAATGGTCAAACCCAAGAAGCTCCGAATCACTGTAGCTGAAGATGGTCTAGGCTAACTCTGAACTGCCTTAAACTTCTTTAGATCCACCTTGATCCCCTTACTAGACACCACGTGCCCCAAAAATACAACCGAATCCAGCCAAAACTTCATACTTGAAGAATTTAGCGTATAGATTCTTCTCCCTCAAAGTCTGGAGTACGATCCTTAGATGCTAATAATCCTCCTGGCTGTGTGAGTACACAAATATATCATCAATGAATACTATGACGAAATAATCAAGATATGGCTGGAACACACTATTCATCAAGAGCATAAAGGTTGCTGGGGCATTGGTCAGCCTAAAAGACATCACTAGAAACTCGTAGTGACCATAATGGGTCCTGAATGCTGTCTTCGGAATCTCTGAATCTTGAATCTTCAACTAATGATACCTTAACCTCAAATCAATCATCAAGAATACTCTAGAACCCTGAACCTGATCAAATAAGTCATCAATGTGCGGCAATGGGTACTTGTTCTTAATAATAACCTTGTTCAGCTACTTATAATCAGTACACATCCTCATAGTACTATCCTTCTTCTTCCCAAATAGAACCGGTGCACCCCAAGGCGACATACTAGGATTGATGAAGCCCTTATCAAGTAGCTCTTACAACTATTTCAACAACTCCTTCTATAAGTGCCATGCGATACGGTGAAATAGTGATGGACAGAGTGCCCAACACCAAGTCAATACCAAAATCAATGTCCCTACCAGTGGTCTGCTGGAAATACATCTGGGAAGTCCCTCACTACCGGAAGGACTCGATGGTGAGAGTATCAACACTAACATCCTTCACAAAAGCAAAACATGCCAAACAACTCTTCTTAACCATCCGTTGAGCCTTCAAATATGAAATCACTCTATTAGGAACATAATCCAGAGAGCCTCTCCACTCCAACCTCGGCACCCCCGGCATCACTAAAGTTACGGTCTTAACGTGACAATAAAGAATAGCGTGACATGGCAACAACCAATCCATGCCCAAAATAACACCAAAATCAACCATGCTAAGCAGTAAAATATCAACTTTGGTCTCATAACCCCCAATAGTCACCACACATGATCAGAATCACCCACCGGCATAGATACATGAACAAACATAACTAAAAAATCATAGTGCATATCAAAATAATGAGCAAAGTACGATGACACATATGAATAAGTGGAACCAATATCAAATAATACCAAAATATCCATGTGACACACTGAAACAATACATGTCATCACTCTACCTGAAGTAACTGCCTTTGGCCTGGTGGAAAAAGCATAACATTGAGCCTGACCACCATCTAATTGACCTCCCCCTCTAGGGTGACCTCGAATTGCCTGAGTCCCACCCCGAGCTGACAGAACGGTGGTGTCGTAACTAGTGCAGAAATCGTGTCCTGGCCTCTTTGTTGCACGAGACCTCTAATAAAATTGGGGAAAAACCTCCTCGCATGCCCCAACTCCCCACACTTGTAGCAACCTCGATCCAGGGATGTCTGTGGTGCCTGAACCGGACCTCAAGAACTAGAAGAAACTGGTACTGACGAACCCTGACTGATAGAGCACAGTACGAGCTCTAAGCTAGGAGTACATTAAAAGACGACTAGACCGGATAAGTGTTGTATGAACTCTGGCTAGTTATAAGCCAAAAGGACCCTGACGCGCCAGCTGAGTGAGCCTATAAGGATGACCTCTGCTATGATGTGACAGACCTCTAGATGAGGTACCACTAAACCCATTTGAACTATGGGGCCTCTTACCCCTCCCGCTCCTCGCCCTCAAGCCTGTAAACCTGATCCAAGCTCCTAATAATCTCGACCACCTAGTCAAACCTAGCATATGTCTCGGCCTCTCGAGCTAAACTGTAATGTAGGCCATAGTTGAGGCCATCAATGAACCTCATGATCATCTCTCTCTCAGTGGGAACCAACCATACTACATGATGAGCCAAGTCTGTGAATCTCATCTCATACTGAGTCATAGTAATACCCTTCTAGCATAGATACTCAAACTACCTACGGAACTCTTCTCTGTGAGTCTATGGGATAAAATTCTCTAATGAGAGAACTGAGAACTCATGCCACGTAAGTGGTGCTGCGCCAGCTGGCCGTCTCAACTCATAAGCCTACTACCATCTGTAGGCTGCCTTTGTCAGCTGAAATTAAGTAAATGCAACCCCATTGGTATCCAAAATATCCATTGTGGGTGAAGAATCCACTAACACCTATCTATAAAATCTTGAGCATCCTCTAACTCTACTCCACTGAACTTTGGAGGCTTAAGTCTCCTAAACCGCTCTAATTTTTTCTCAATTTTTGTGACCCTAACTGGTGGTACTGGTGGCCGTCTACTTGATCCGGTCACACGTTTCCTCACCATTTGTGAGATAGTAAAAGAGTCAAGTTTCAAACTTCAGAAATAACAAATATGCACGATAAGAATGCGAGAAAATGGAGTTTCCTAATAGTTCGCTAGCCTCTCTATGACGACCCAATAGGTCATTTTAAGTACTAGCCTTCATTTCCATTTTCCAAGACCTCTATTAGATCCGTTTGATGTTCCTCCATTTGCGTGCACATTCCTAATCTTTTTTTCGGAAAGATTTTATGTAAAAATTTGAAGAAAATATGATTTTTGGATTTTAAAACAACTTGAGTTGACTACTGTCAATATTTTGTATAAACGATCCCTTAATGATATTTTGACGATCCCGGTGGATCCGTATCGTGGTTTTGACTTGGGCATATGCCCGAAATTAAATTCGGAGGTCCCTAGGTTGATTTGACTTATTTTGTCGAAAGCTAGTTATTTGAGGGTTTGAAAATTTTCTAGGTTTGACCATTGATTGACTTTATGGTTATCGGGTTCATATTTTGGTCTATGGTATAGGTTCGTTTTTTTTTTTTGCAACTTGTCTGCAAAATTTGGTACAAATTGGAGCTAGTTTGATAGGATTTGGAAGCTTGGTTTAAATTTTAGAGGTTCTTGAGTTTTCTTTGAAATTTCATGCATTTTAATGTTTGATTCATAGTTAAAGATGTTATTACGGTGTTTTGATCATGCGAGCGGGTTCTTATGCTATTATTACACTTGTGTGCATGTTTGGTTTGGTGTCCGAGGGGCTCAGAAGAGTTTCAGATATGCTATGGACCATTTCAGACTTAAGAGATTGCTGGTTTTCAATAGTTACCGGTGTCTGGTGTGATGTGCTTGGCGATCGTGAAGCTACTCCCACAATCGCAAAGGGGAAATTTGGGTTGGTGCAGAATTATTCTTCCCGAACGCGGGGACTTGGTCGCGAATGCGAAGTAACAGGGAGCTTACCCTTTGCGAACACGACGGTCCTCTCTCGAACACGTAGAGTTATGGGGGTATGGGGGAAGGCAGGTTGTTACTCATCACGAACGCGAGCCTTGGCTCACGAACGCGAAGCCAAAGGGGGTTAATCATTCGCAAACGCGAAGGATTCATCGCGAACGCGTAGGATATTTGGGTCGTTGTTCTTCGCGAACGTGTCAGCTGCTTCGTGAACGCGAAGAACATCGGATGCCCCGATATTAGAACATTGAAAAGTCAGGATTTTCACCATTTTCAAGTTTGAGATCAACCTAGAGGCAATTATGAAGAGGTTTTTCATCCCAACTTCATTGGTTAGTGAATTTTAACTTGTTTTATTATATTTTCATAAACACCCATTGATTTTAACCTTTAATCTAAGATTGTTTTATGGTAGAAATTAGGAATTTTGGTAGAAATTGGAAATTTTGTAAAATTGTGATTTAGACCTCAAATTGAGGTCAGATTTCGAAGCAAATCACATAACCGGGCTCGGAGGTGAATGAATAATTGGATTTTGGTCTGAATATCGAGTTTTGATCAAGCGGACCTGGGGTTGTGTCACGACCCCAGTTCGCCCTCCGTGAACTATCATGACGGTACCTAGTCTCTACGAATAGGTAAGCCTAACAATTTGCAGAAAAAGGAAACAATAGATAAAAACTAGTAGAAACTACAGATAGACATAATGAAAATATTTAAGATGTCGCTCGGCATATAAAATACACACTCTCAACTGAAATATCCCCTAAAACTCGGAATCTCATTAAATTACAAGCTATGGATACTACATAGTGCTCTAACTCCAGAATGTCTAAATCAAAAGAAATACAGAAGGGCTTACAAGAGAGAATGGAGAAGGACTCCTCGGTCTGCGAATGCGACAGATATACCTCGAAGTCTCTGAAGAATCGCCTCGCCTCAAGGATGGTAGGGCTGAGCCGAAGAACCCGGATCTACACATGAAAAACATGCGCAGGAAGGGCATGAGTACACCACAATGATACTGAGTAAGTGCCAAGCCTAACCTCAGTCGAGTAGTGACGAGGAAGGTCAGGGCCCTACTTATTTTAGCTGAAAAATGAGGTAAAACTACTAGAATATGATAATATAATTAAATGCTACCAGTATGAAGTAACACAGGATAATAAGAATAATAGCAAATACAATGGAGAGAAAATTAC
Organism: Nicotiana sylvestris; assembly: GCF_000393655.2. Lineage (NCBI taxonomy): Eukaryota > Viridiplantae > Streptophyta > Magnoliopsida > Solanales > Solanaceae > Nicotiana > Nicotiana sylvestris. The sequence goes on along the minus strand of NC_091064.1, from coordinate 120,260,438 downwards.
AAATAAGAATGTAACTCCACACAACGATAGCAGCCGGGGATCTCCTAGGATACCGTCCTGTAGTCCCCAAATGTAAATATCCAGTGGATCTCCTGGGTGTCTCCCGTAGTCCGACTCATAGTGCGCGGGGATCTACCGGAATCCCGATCCGTAGTCCCAAATATAAATACCCAGTACTGGGGGAATCTGCCGGGTGCGGTCCTGTAGTTCTAATATAATATGCAGGGAGATCTACCGGAATATCAATTTGTAGTCCCAAGTAAATAGGCAAGGGGGATTTACCGGGATATCGCCCGTAGTCCCAAAGTAAACACACAACAACAACACGAAGAATATTCAATTCAAACCAATTTCATACCAAGGTAAAATAGGTATTTCTAACCTAGCATGCTGCACAGAATTTAAATAAAACAGTTTGAGCAAGTAAAGCAATTAAGTCAATTAGACATGCTTCCCTAACCTAACAGTAGCCTTAAATTACAAGTTGTATAAAAAGGGAAGAAAACACAAAATATAGTTACTTAATGAAAACAGGATTTTCAACAATTAGCACATGCTCGCACTCGTCACCTCACGTACAAGGCATTTCATATATCAACAATACCAGATCCTAAGGGGAGTTCCCCCGCACAAGGTTAGGCAAGCCACTTACCTCTAACCGGCTCAAGCAACTCGAAATCACGTTCTTGTCACGAGTACTCAACTCCAAATGTCCCAAATCTATTCAAATAAATTGCATAATGTAAATATAACTTCAAGTAACTAATTCCACTAATTAATTCGAAGCTAACACGCGAAATTAAGAAAATTGCCCAAAATGTCCCCGGGCCCACGTCTCGGAATCGGGTAGAAGTTATGGATTATGAACCCCCATTCACTCACGAGTCTAACCATACCAAAATTATCCAAATCCAATGCCAAAATCTTAATCAAAATCCCTAAATTAGGCCTAAGAACTTTTCCAACTTTTTCTCCAATTTCTCACCCCAAATCCAAAATTAGATGATGCATTCACGTTTAGTTTAATGAGTTATAAGAAAAAAAGGAGTTAGGAATCATTACCCAATTGATATCTCTAAAAATCCCTCAAAATCTCGTTCAAATTCGAGCTCCCAAACTCTACTTTTGATAAAATGGCTAAACCCTCAATTTTGAAACTTTATAATCTGCCCAGGTAATTCCTTTTTTGCGAATGTGAGACCATTGTCGCGAACGCGATGCACAAAAATCACTGGCCAGCATTTCCTCTTTCGCAAACGTGAGGGTCCACTCGTGAACGCGTAGCTTACACTGGCGGACCCTACGCGAACGCAAGGATCATGTTGCAAACGCAAAGACCCTTCACCTAGATGCTCTACGCGAACGCAAGAACCCTCTTGCGAACGCGATGAAGGTTTTCTCTGCAACACAACAACCAAATATTTGCAATTCTCTAAGTCCAGAAATGACCCGTTGAGCATCCGAAACACACACGATGCCCACAGGACCTCAACCAAACATGCCAACCAATCCTAAAACATCATTCAAACTTGTTCCAACCTTCGGAACGCTCAAAACAACATCAAAGCACCAATTTAACATCAGATTCAAGCCGAAGAACTCTAAAAACTCCCAAATTCTGCTTTTGTCACGACCCAAGTTCGCCCTCCGTGAACTGTCGTGATGGCACCTAGTCTCTATGATTAGGTAAGCTTAACAATTTAAGAAAAAGAACCAAAATGCGGAAAAACTAATAAAAACTGAAGATACAAGATCTCAAAAACTGAACAATTCCCAAAACCCGGAATCTCATGAAATCACAAGCTATGAATACTACATTGTGCTCTAACTCCAGAATGTCTAAATCAAGATAAATACAGAAGGGCTAAAACTATAAGAGAGAGTGGAAAGGGACTTCTCGGTCTGTGGACGCGACAGATATACCTCGAAGTCTCTAGAGGATCACCTCGCCTCAAGGGTAGGAGGACTGAGTCGAAGTCTCTAGATCTGCACATGAAAAACATGCGCAGAGAGGGCATGTGTACCCCACAACGGTACTCAGTAAGTGCCAAGCCTAACCTCGGTCGAGTAGTGACGGGGAAGGTCAGGGCCCTACTGATTATAGATGAACAATGAGGTAAAACAGTATAGAATATGACAAAATAATTAAATGTAAACAGTATGAAGTAATACATGATAATCAGAATAACCACGACTATAGCATAGACAAAATAATCACAGAAGGAATACAACTCAATACAGAGATAACAACCGGGGATCTCTTAGTATCCTCAATTTATGTGCTGGGGATCGCTTGGTATCCCGAGGATCTCTTAGTATCCTTAATATATGTGATGGAGATCTCTTGGTATCATGAGGATTTCTTAGTATCCTCAATATATGTGCTGGGGATCTCTCGGTATCCTGCACTACAATCCAAATCAATATGTGTGCAGGGATCTCCCGAGATACAAATCCGTAGTCCCAAAGTAAACAGGCAGGGGGATCTCCCGGGATACCGTCCCGTAGTACCAAAGTAAACACACAGCAGCAACATGAAGAATACTCAATTCAACTCAAATTTCATACCAAGGCAAAATAGATATTTCTAACCTAGCATGCTGCACATAATCCAAATAAGGCAGTTTGAGCAAGTAAAGCAATTAAGTCAATTAGACATGCTTCCCTAAGTTAACAGCAGGCTTAAATTGCAAGTAGTATAAACAAGAAAGGAGACACAATAAATAGTTACTTAATGAAAACAAGATTTTCAACAATTAACACATGTACACACTTGTCACCTCATGTACAAGGCATTTCATATATCAACAATACCAAATTCTAAGGGGAGTTTCCCCACACAAGGTTAGGCAAGTCACTTACCTCGAACCCCCTCAATCAACTCAATACCACGTTCTTGCCACGAGTACTCGACTCCAAATGACCCAAATTTATTCAAATTAATTGCATAATGTAAATATAACTTCAAGTAACTAATTCCACTAATTAATTCTAAGCTAATACATGAAATTAGGAAAAATGACCAAAATGCCCCTGGGCCCACGTCTCGAAATCGCGTAAAATTTACAATTTCAGAATCCTCATACTCTCACGAGTTCATTTATACCAAAATTATCCAAATCCAATGTCAAATCCCCAATCAAAACTCAAAAATTAGGTCTAAGAAGTTTTCCAATTTTTCCACCCCAAATTCGAATTTAAAGGATGAATTTAAGCATAGATTCGTGCAAATTAATCAAACCGAGTAAGAATTGCTTACCCAAAACACCCAGGTGAAAATCTCTCTAAAAATTGTCAATGCCGAGCTCCCAAATCAATTTTTCCAAGTTTTGAGACTAACCCTCGTTTATGCCCTTTTCTGACCTGTGAAACTGCTTCTGCGACTCTAGGACCGCACCTGCGGTCCCGCTTCTGCATAGACCAAGTCGCACCTGCGATTTTTCATTAAACGGCAATTTCCGCACCTGCGATTTCCTTTGCGCAAATGTGGTACCGCTTCTGCGGTGCTTGGGCCGCATCTGTGGCCTATCCTAAAATGCCTCAGACCGCACCTGCGATCCTCCAAGCGCATTTGTGGTGCCGCACCTGCGGTCACATTCACGCAAGTGCGGTTATGACAAGTTCAGCCAAACTCCAAATTTTCCTAAGTTTAATTCAACTTCCGTTAAGCACCCAAAACTCACCCGAGGCCCCCGGGACCTCTACCAAAAGAACAAACAAGTCATATACCACTATCCAAACTTATACCAATCTTCAAAACACCTCAAACAACATCAAATCAACCAAATCACATTGGATTCAAGCCTAAGGTTCCAAAAATCCTCTGAATTCCGCTTTTGATCGAAAAGTCTATCAATCCACATCCGAATGACCTGAAATTTTGTACACACATCCCAAATGACACAACGGAGTCACTGCAACTCCCAAAGTTCCATTTTGACCCCTATATCAAAATCTCACCTATTAACCGGAAAACGCCAAAATTCCAATTTCGCCAATTCAAGCCTAAATCCACTCCGGACCTCCAAAACACGTTTCGATCGCGCTCCTAAGTCCCAAATAACATCCCGAAGTTATCCGAACCATCAGAACTCAACTCTGAGCCCTTTATCACATAAGTCAACATCCGGTTGACTTTTCCAACTTAAGCTTACTCAAAAGAGACTAAGTGTCTCAAACCTTACCAAAACCTCTCCGAACCCGAGCCAACCAACCCGATAACACATAATACAACTGAACAAAAAGCAATAATAAGCATAAATGGGGGAAACATAGCAGTAACTTATGAAATGGCCGGCCAGGTCGTTACATATTAAATCTAACATATCAATATAAATAGCTTTAAATCAAGCAAAATATACTTTATTGTACACATCCAGTTTAAAATACTGGAGAAAATACTTGCAGGTGATATGTCTGCAACATAATATACATGAATCAAAATTATAAAAACAAATGAAAATTAGACTCTAGTATACTGGATCAGTATAATCCTGTAAAATTATGATTTATCCTTAAAATATAGACTCCTATTAAATGATTGAAAATGTAATTATTACTATAACACAAGTCCCAACATATAATATAATTTATGGTTCAAAATGCATAAAAGGTTGCACCCAATGGTCATGTAAAGTACTGATGAAATGATGAAATATTATAGGCAACTATACTAGAGAGACTTGTATGTTACGCCATAAAAATAACTATTACATTATAAAATACAATATTTACTACGTAATACAAAGCTATTTGTATCATTGCTTATAATTTTAATTCTATAAATAAATCGCAAAAATTAAGGGGGGAAAATCTGGATAGTACACATCCAGTACAAAATAAGGGAGATTATACTTTTAACTTATATATCTCCAGCATAATATACAGGAAACAATATTTTAAATTATTTAATTATTAAATTATTCTAGATATCAATTTTTCACTATTTTCTACTTCTCCATTATAATATAGTGGCATATATCCCTTCATAAGCAGCATGTCCAGCATAATTTATAGGGAGTAACCAAAATAATAACTCCAACTAATATGTTAGATTATATTAAATCTAACATCTTATACATAAAAATACACCATAAAAATATAATCTCCAATCATTACAACTTTATTTCAATTAATAAATCAAACAAATTTAGGGTAAAAAATCTGGATTGTGCACATCCAGTATTAAATACTGGACATTACTGTTTAACAATATATACCTCCAGTATAATATACAAGAAATAAAATTTTAAATTATTTAATTCCAGTAAATTGTTCTAGATACCAATTTTTCACTATTTCCATTTCTCAATTATAATATACTTATATCCCCTCATAAGTAGCATTTCTAGCATAATTTATAGGGAGTAACCAAAATAAGAACTCCAACTAATATGTTAGATTATATTAAATCTAACATTTTATACATAAAAACACACCATCAAAAATATAATTTCCAATCATTACAACTTTATTTCAATTAATAAATCGGTCAAATTTAGGGTAAAAATCTGGATTGTGCACATCAAGTATTAAATACTTGTCACGACCCTAAGACCGAACCCAGTCGTGATGACGCCTCTCGTGAAGACATGTCCAGCTGAAACAACACCCAATTTATTTTAAGCAGTTAAAATAATACAAATTAAGTCTTTAACTCGATAAATAATCCCAAAGATAAGCAGTGAAATAGTTTAATTTGCGAAAATAAACCATTACAGCCCGACATCGGGGTGTCATCTGTCATGAGCATCTATCGTAAAACTACAAGTCCGAAAGCACAACTATTACATAACTAAAACATGAGAAAATAAGATAGAGGGAGAAGCACTGGGCTGCGAACGCCGAGCAGCTACCTAGTGAATCTCCAAAATATGCTGGAAGCTCTCAACCCTTGCAAGCTGGACCAAAAGCGCCTGAATCTGCACAAGGGTGCAGGGAGTAAAGTGAGTACTCCAACTCAGTGAGTAATAATAATAAATGAAGACTGAGCGATAACAAAACACGTAAAAGCACATCAACTTGTTGTATATGAGCAGTAAAAAACTAGTAAAAATAATGAAATAGTGAAGACATGTAAAAACACTTAGTTCAGAGGAAGCTTCTTTAAAACACCTTTTTAACGGTTGAACAATTTAATGAAAAGCAGCTAGAATAGATAAACACATAAAAATCCGCCCCTTTGGCACAATGTCAACAGAATCCACCCCTCAGGCAATATCATGGAACAGCACCAGCCCCTCGGGCTATATCTCATATCACAATCGGTACCCGCGCTCACTGGGGTGTACAAACTCCGGGAAGGGCCCCTTACGGCCCAAGCACAATATCAAGCCATCTCGTGGCACAATCAGTAGGCTCTTGGCCTCATATCAAACAAGCCACTTCGTGGTGTACAATTTCAGACCCTCAGCCTCATAATCTTAAATCAGTGTATCCTCACAACACAGGCCCTCGACCTTACTCAGTTAGAATCACATAAGCCACTCCGGCAACAGTAAAACATGATGCTCAGCCCAAATTATCATTTAAAATATTATTTAAGGTGTTAAAATAGAGTAAACATGGCCGAGTTATGAAAATAGTAGAATATAACATGACTGAGTACAAGTATAAAATCAAAACAGTGAGAAAATATCAGTAAAAATCCCCCAAGGGTCTAAATAGTTGGGACGATGCCCAAATATGGCACTCAGCCCAAAATATGATGATAGCAAATAGTTTTCAAGGGAATACGCGGTAAAACAGTCATCTGGGATGCACTAAGTCACAATCCCCAACGGTGCACGACCCTACACTCGTCATCTAGCGTATGCGTCACCTCAATATAGCACATGAAATCCAGGGTTTCATACCCTCAAGACAACATTTACAATCATTACTCACCTCTATCCGGTCTAATCTCTAGCCTGCGATGCCTTTGCCTCTCAAATCGACCTCCGGATGCTCCAAATCTAACCAAAATCAGTGCAAAACCATCAAAATATGCTAAGGGAACAAAGCCCACTTGAAAGAAATCATATTACAACACAAATCCCGAAATTGGCCAAACCCGACCCCAGGGCCCACATCTCGGATATCGATAAAAATTACATAAATAGATTCCTTATCACTTTCCGAGTTCATTCATATCAAAAGCATCAAAATCCAACCACAAATGACCCCTTAAATCCCAAATTCTAGGTCTCCAATTACAAGCCCTAATTCTTCAATATTGGGCTTAAATTCCATGATTAATTAGGTAGAATTCACAATAGAATCGAGTATTAAGTCCATAAATCTTACCTCCAAGTGTTCCCCCTTAATTCCCTTTTCAATCCTCTTCAAATAGCTCCAAATATCGCTTAAAATGGTGAAAGTTATCCCAAAAATCGCGGACAATGGCTACTTAAACATTCTGCCCAGGCATTCAAATCCTTCTTCGCGAACGCGATCAAATCCTCGCGTTCGCGAAGCACAAGCTGATGTTGACCAAATTTTCCTTCATCGTGTTCACGACTCCCAGAATGCGAACGCGAAGACTTAGCTTCCTTACCCAGCGCGAACGCGACTACCCATCCGCTAACGCGAAGAACAACCAACCTGAACCCATCTGCTCAACTTTCCTCTACGCGAACGCGATGACCTCGAGCCTCAACCCTTTGCGATCGCGAGACCTCCTTTATGAACGTGAAGGCCAACTTCACAGCCTCCCAGCCTAACCCTTCGCGAATGCGAGAGCCCACTCACGAATGCAAAGGCCAAATTTCTACAACACACACACAATAGTTTCTGCAACTTTCCAAAACATGAAATAGTTCGTTTGACAACTCGAAACTCACCCGAGGCCCTCGGGACCTCAACCAAACATGCCAACATATCTCATAACATCATTAAAACTTGTTCCAACCTTCGAAACGCTCAAAAGAACATCAAAACACCAAATTCGCATCGGATTCAAGCCTAAGAATTCCAAAAATTTCTAAATTCTGCTTTCGATCAAAAAGCCTATGAAACCACGTCCGAATGACCTGAAATTTTGCACACACATCCCAAATGACTCACCAGACCTACTGCCACTTCCGAAATTCCATTTTGACCACTATATCAAAATCTCACCTATCAACCGGAAAATGCCAAAATTCCAATTTCGCCAATTCAAGCCTAAATCCACTCCGGACATCCAAAACACATTCCGATCACGCTCCTAAGTCCCAAATCACCTAGCGAAGCTAACCAAATCATAAAAATTCCAATCCAAGGTCATCTACTAACAAGTCAAATCTTGGTCAAACCTTTCAAATTTTAAGCTTCAAACTGAGAACTGTTCTTCCAAATTCATTCCGATTACCCTGAAAATCACAACCGACGATTTATATAAGTCATATACATCATACGGGGCTGGTCATGCCCGAGAATTCCCGAGCAAAGTGCAAAAGCTCAAAACGACCGGTCGAGTCGTTACAATACTGGACATTATTGTTTAACAATATATACCTCTAGTATAATATACAGGAAAGAAAATTTTAAATTATTTAATTCCAGTAAATTATTCAAGATACCAATTTTCCACTATTTTCTATTTCTCCATTATAATATACTGTCTTATATCCCATCATAAGTAGTATTTCCAGCATAATTTATAAGGAGTAACCAAAATAAGAACTCCAACTAATATGTTAGATTATATTAAATCTAACATTTTATACATAAAAACAAACCATCAAAAATATAATCTCCAATCATTACAACTTTATTTCAATTAATAAATCGGTCAAATTTAAGGTAAAAATCTGGATTGTGCACATCAAGTATTAAATACTTGTCACGACCCTAAGTTTGATATTTCCAACTTAGTCTGGATTGTGCACATCAATCTGGATTGGCAAGCTTTCAGAGGCTCAAGACAAGTTTGACTACGACCCCAATTTTGATATTTCCTACAAGTTCGGGGTCTTATACTTTGGAGTGGTATTAATGCAGGATGGTAGGGTGATTTACTACACGTCCCGACAGTTGAAGGTACATGAGAAGAATTATCCGATCCATGATCTTGAGTTAGCTGCCACTATTCACGCCTAGAAGATCTGGCGTAATTATTTGTATGGTGTGCCTTGCAAGATTTATACTGACCACTGGTGTTTGTAGTATCAATTCAAGCAGAAGGATCTTAATTTGCATCAGAGGAGGTGGTTAGAGCTGTTGAAGGACTATGATATCACTATTTTGTATCACCCGATCAAGGCCAATGTGGTGGTCGATGCTTTGAGTCACTGGGCAGAGAGTTTGGGGAGTTTGGGCAGAGAGTTTGGGGAGAGGCCCATGGCGATGGATGTTCGGGCCTTAGCCAACCAGTTTGTGAGATTAGATCTTTCGGATCACATTCGAGTTCTAGCTTGCATGGTTTCTTGGTCTTCCTTGTTTGATCGTATCCGGGAGCGTCAGTTTGATGACCCTCATTTGCTTGTCCTCGAGGACAAGGTTTTGCACGGTGATGCCAAAGATGTGGCTATTAGTGATGATGGGGTATTGAGGATGCAGGGTTAGATTTGTGTACCCAATGTTGATGGGCTTCGGGAGTTGATTTTAGAAGAGGCCCATAGTTCGTGGTATTCCATTCATCCGGGTGTCACAAAGATGTACCAAGATTTGAGGCAGCACTATTGGTGGAGGCGGATGAAGAAAGATATAGTTGGGTTTGTAGCTCGGTGCCTCAATTGTCAGCAGGTGAAGTATGAGCACCAGAGACCGGGTGGGTTGCTTCAGCAGATAGAGCTTCCTGAGAGGAAGTGGGAGCAGATCACCATGGACTTCGTAGTTGGGCTCCCACGAACTTTGAGAAAGTTCGATGCCATTTGGGCTAACTAAGTCCGCACACTTCATTCCTGTATCTACTACCTATTCTTTGGAGCGATTGGCGGAGATTTATATCCGGGAAATTGTTCGTCTGCATGGTATTCCATTTTCCATCATTTCAGATAGAGTCACTCAGTTCACATCACGGTTCTAGAGGGCCGTACAAAAAGAGTTCGGTACTCGAGTGGAGTTGAATAAAACATTTCACCCTCAGACGAATGGACAGTCTGAGCGCATTATTCAGATTCTTGAAGGTATGCTCTATGTGTGTGTGATTGAGTTTGGAGGGTATTGGGATCAGTTCTTGACATTAGCGGAGTTTGCTACAACAACAACTAAGTCTAGCATTCAGATGGCACCATATGAGGCTTTATATGGTAGGCGAGTGAGGATAGATTATTGGGCACAAACTTCGTTTAGGATGCTTTGGAGAAGGTTAAGGTGATTCGGGATAGACTCCATATAGCCTAGTCCAGACAAAAGAGTTACACAGACCGGAAGGTTCGTGATGTTTCCTATATGGTTGGAGAGCGGGTTCTACTTCGGGTTTCACCTATGAAGGGCGTTATGAGATTTGGGAAGAAAGGGAAGTAGATTCTGAGGTTTATTGGTCCTTTTGAGATATTGCGGCGTGTTGGGGAAGTTGCTTATGAGCTTGACTTACCTCCCAGTTTGGCAGGAGTTTATCCTGTATTTCATGTTTCGATGCTTCGGAGGTATCACGGTGATCTGTCGCACGTGTTGGATTTCAGTTCAGTTCAGTTAGACAATGATCTATCTTATGTTGAGGAGCCAGTGGCGATATTGGACATGCAGGTTCGAAGATGAGGTCAAAGAACATTGCATCAGTAAAGGTTCAGTAGCGGGGTCAGCCGGTCGAGGAGGCCACCTGGGACACCGAGTAGGATATGCGCAGCCGTTACCCTCATCTTTTCACTACTTTAGGTATGTCTCTATGCTCGTTCAAAGACGAACGAATGATTAAGTGTAGGAGGATGTAACAATCTAGTCGGTAGTTTTAAGAATTAACACCCTGATCCCCTATTAACTGCTTTCCCTGTGTTTGTTTCTGCTATTTTGATTTGCTGGGATGTTTGGTTTTGAGTTTCAGAGTGTTTTGGGACACTTAGTACCTAAAAGAGAGCTTAAGCTTTAGAATTTGGACCGTAGTCGAAGCAGTATGAAGACGACCTTGGAATGGAATTATGTCGGTTCCGTTAGCTCCGTTGTTTGATTTCGGGCTTAAGGGCGTGTTCGGATTGTGTTTTGGAGGTCCGTAGCTTATTTAGGCTTGAAATGACAAAAGTTGAATTTTTGAAGTTTACGGTTCGATAGTGAGATTTTGATATCGGGGTCGGAATGGGATTCTGGAAGTTGGAGTAGCTCTGTAGTGTTAAATGGGACGTGCATGCAAAATTTCAGGTCATTCGGACGAGGTTTGATAAACTTTTTGATTGAAAGCGTAATTTGAGAGTTTTTGGAGTTCTTAGGCTTGAATCCGATGTTAATTTGGTGCTTTGATGTTGTTTTGAGCGTTCCAAAGGTTGGAACAAGTTTGAATGATGTTTTAGGATTGGTTGGCATGTTTGGTTGAGGTTTCGGGGGCCTCAGGTGTGTTTCTGATGCTCAACGGGGCATTTTTGGACGTAGGTGTGCAGCAGATTTGTTGGTTTTTCTGTTGCATACTTTTGGCCTTCGCGTTCGCAAAGGTTGGCCAGGGGAAGTATCGCGAACATGAAGAGCGGAGCGCGTTCGCGAAGAGGAAAGGCAGAGCAGTTGGGTCCCCATGAAATTTCTCTACGCATTCGCGAGTATTGGGTCGCGTTCGCGAAGGTCCTGGAGCTGAAGCTACAAATTCACGAGTGGACCCTCGTGATCGCAAAAGAGGAAGTTGGCCAGTACGATTTTTGTACATTGCGTTCGCGGTAGTAGTCTCGCATTCGCGAAGAAGAACGCGTATGGGCAGAACTTAAATTTCAAAATCGAGGGTTTTGAGTTCATATCACAAACTTTAAGTGGGGAGCTCGGTGGGAGACAAATTTTGGGAAGATTTTCGGAAGGAGTTTCCTGGTAATAATTCTTAACACCTTTTTTCTTATAACCCATTATTCTAAAGATGAATTTATCATCTAATTTCGGATTTGGGGTGAGAAATTGGGGAAAAATTTGGAAAAGTTCTTAGGCCTAATTTTTGAGTTTTGATTGGGAATTTGGCATTAGAATTGGATAATTTTGGTATGGTTAGACTCGTGAGTGAATGAGGTTCATAAAATCCGTAACTTTTACCCGATTTTGAGACGTGGGCCCGGGGGTATTTTAGTCACTTTACATAATTTCGCATATTAACTTAGAATTTATTTATGGAATCAACTACTTGAAGTTATATTTACATTATGCAATTGAATTGAATAGATTTGGGCCATTTGGAGTCGAGTACTCATGTCAAAAGCGTGGTTTCAGGCTGATTTTGAGTAGGTTCGAGGTAAGTGGCTTGCCTAACCTTATGTGGGGGAACTCCCCTTAGGATTTGATATTGTTGATATTTGAAATGCTTTGTATGTGAGGTGACGAGTGCGTACCTGTGCTAATTTTTGAAAATCCTGTTTTCATTAATTAACTATAATTGTGTTTCCTTTCCTGTTTATTCTACTTGCAATTTAAGCCTGCTGTTAGCTTAGGGAAGCATGTCTATTTGACTTAAATGTTTTACTATCTCAAACTGCCTTATTTGGATCATGTGCAGCATGCTAGGCTAGAAATACCTGTTTACCTTGGTATAGAATTTGAATAGAATTATGTATTCTTTGTGTTGTTGCTGTGTGTTTACTTTGGGACTACGAGACGGTATCCTGGGAGCTCCCCCTGCATGTTTACTTTGGAACTATGGATTTGTATACCGGTATATCTCCCTGCACATTTACATTGGAACTACGGAACTGCACCCGGTAGGTTCCCCCTGTACTGGATATTTACATTTGGGACTACAGATCGGATTTTCGGTAAATCCCCGCACATTATGAGTTAGATTACGGAACTGCACCCGGGGAGATCCACTAGATATTTATATTTTGGGGACTACAGGACGGTATCCTGGGAGATCCCCGGTTATTATCTCTATGTTCAGTTGTATTCCTTTCCGTGATTATTTTGTCTCTGTTATAGTTGTTGTTGTTCTTTCTCCCCTGTGTTACTTCTTAATATTGCACATAATTATGTTGTCTTATTCTATACTGTTATACCTTGTATTTCATTTAACCTTAGTAAGGCCCCGACTTTCCTCGTCACTACCCGACCGAGGTTAGGCTTGGCACTTATTGAGTACCACTATGGTGTACTCATGCCTTTTCTGCGCATGTTTTTCATGTGCAGATCCAGGTACTTCGACTCAGCCCTACCACCCTTGAGGCAAGGTAATTTTTCCAGAGACTTCAAGGTATACCGAGAAGTCCCTTTGTATTCTCTCTTAGATACTTGTAGATGTTCAAAAGCTTGTGACTTCATGAGATTCCGGGTATTGGCAAAAGTAGTTCCAGTTTGAGAGTTGTATTGTATATGCGAAGCGGTATCCTAAATGCTTCATTTTGATATGTTTCTACTGTTTTGGCTAGTTTTATTCTGTTGATTTCTTTTCCGCAATTTGTAGGCTTACCTAGTCGTAGCGACTAGGTGCCATCACGACAGTTCACGGAGGGCAAACTTGGGTCGTGACATAGGACAAGACTACCAAATAAACCTGTGCAGTTATATCATATACAACAAGTAGTAATGACAGAAACTAACAGTTAAAGATGGGAAGAGGAAACATGCTGCGGGGAATATCATGTACAAACAAAATCTCAGTAAAGAAGTGAAAGGAACACGAAAATTCAACTGTAAGCAAGAATAAGGAAATCAAAGACAGGTGTACGGCATCACCCTTCGTGCTTTTACTCCCGTCCTCACCATAAGAATCAATATAATCGGCACGACATCACCCTTCATGCTTTTACCTCACATAATCATGGCACGGAACTATCCTTTGTGCATTATCGATCATATCATGGCACGACATTGTACATCGTGTGGCACAACATCACCCTTCGTGCTTTTACCTCACAATATCGGTACGGCATCACCCTTCGTGCATTAACACTCTCAAATCATGCACGACATCACCCTTCGTGCTTTACACTCTTACTCAACCAAATAACAATCACAAAGCAATTTGGGCAAGGAAATCAATAATATCACAATAAAATCCTGGCAAGAGAAACAATATCACGAGTAACAACATCCCGACAAGGGAGATAATATCAAAAGCAATAACATCCCGGCAAGGGAGACAATATCATAAACCTCTTCTCTTTTCCATAATTACTTCACAACTCAATTCTAAACTTGAGCCAACGCTCTACAATGTTCAATTACCAATAATACTTCCACAAGCCTTGTTCAACAATAGAAATCATCATATAAGCACGAACAATATGAAAATGAGTCACATTAATCGTAGTATAAGACTCACGGGCATGCTTGACACCGACGTATAGATACTCGTCACCACACCTATACGCCGTACTCAATAATTAACACATAGCAAATAAGACACAACTCCTAATCCCTCAAGCTAATGTTAGACCAAACACTTACCTCAATGCCACGAACACAATTCAAACCTCAACTACCTCTTTACCTCTTTTTTCAACCACCAATTCGCTTGTATCTAGCCACAAGTTACTTAATTACATCAATAAACGCTACATGAATCAATGCTAATGCATGAAAATAAGTTTTCCAAAGTTTTACCCAAAAAGTCAAAAATCGCCCCCGAGCCCACATGGTCAAAACCCGAGGTTCGAACCAAAACCCAATTACCCATTCCTCCACGAACCCAAATATATAATTTGTTATGAAATCGGACCTCAAATCGAGGTCCAAATCCTCAATTTTTAAAAACCTAGGTTCTACCCAAAACACCCAATTTCCCCCATGAAAATCATTGATTTTGATTTGAAATCATGTGAAAAGATGTTAATGATTGAAGAAAACGAGTTAAAATTGACTTACAATCGATTTGGAAGAAGAGTTGTCTTTTAAAAATCACCCAAGAGTGTTTTGGTTTTGAAAGAGTGTGAAAAATGAAAGATTTTCGGCTAAGTTATAAAATTGCAGGTTGCAGATATCGCAATTGCGACCAGGGTTAGCAATTGTGAACCCAGATTTCTGCTAAGTTCGCATTTGCGAAGTGACCCTCGCATTTTCAAGGCCGGAATTGCGAACGAACGATCGCATTTGCGATATCAGGCCCAAAAGGGGTGTATCGAATTTGCGAATGAAGATATCGCATTTGTGAGGAAGGGCTGGCATGGGCTGTTTCGCATTTGCGACTCAGCCTTCGCATGCGAAGCCTGCAGGCCTGCGATGAAACAGCTGAAGCCTGCAATTTCTCAAGTCCAAAATCCACCCTGTGGCCTATCCAAAACTCACCCGAGCCCTCGGGGCTCCACACTAAACATGCACTGGTGTTTAGTTTCAAAACATCATACAGACTCGCTCGTGCATTTAAATCACTAAAATAACATCAACAACTATGAATTTAGCTTCAAAATTATGAAATTTCTTAAGAACTTCAAATTTTCCAATTTCCTCAAATAAGGTCCGATTCATATCATTTCAAGTCCGTTTCTTACCAAATTCCACAGGTTCGACTCAAATCATATATAAGACTTGTACCAGGCTTCGGAACCAAAAATACGGGCCCGATACCATCAAACTTTAAACACATTTCACTTTCAAAAGCTCATAAATATTCCAGAAAATAATTTCCTTCAAAAATTTATTTCTCGGGCTTGGGACCTCGGAATTAGATTCCAGGCATTCGCCCAAGAGCCATATTTCCTACGGACCCTCCGGGACCGTCAAATTATGGGTTCGGGTCCATTTACCCAAAATGTTGACCGAAGTCAACTTAATTCATTTTAAATTTAAAATTTATCATTTTCATAGATTTTCACATAATGGCTTTCCGGCTACGTGCCAGAACTGTGCATGAAAATCGAGGTGAGACAGAAAGAGGTTTTTAAGGCCTCAAAAATGTCATCACATCATCCACCTCTAAAACAACCGTTCGTCCTTAAACGGACAGAAGAAGGAAGTACCTAAGTCGGGGAAAAGATGGCGATAACGGCTCCGCATATCGGGCTCGGACTCCCAGGTCGATGCCTTAGCAGGCTGACCTCTCCACTGAACACGAACAGAAGGAAAACTCTTCGATATCAACTGACGAACCTACCGGTCTAGAATAGCTACCGGCTCATCCTCATAAGACAAGTCCTTGTCCAACTGGACAGTGCTGAAACCTAACATGTGGGATGGATCGATGTGATACTTCCGAAACATGGATACATGAAACACTGGATGCACGACTGATAGGCTCGGCGGCAACGCAAGTCTATAAGCCACCTCTCCAAGTCGATCAAGAATCTTAGACGGGCCAATGAACTTAGGGCTAAGCTTGCCCTTCTTCCCAAACCTCATCACGCCCTTTTATAGGAAACACGCGAAGTGATACTCGCTCACCGACTATGAATGCCAAATCACGAACCTTGCGGTCGGCATAACTCTTTTGCCTAGACTGAGCTATACGAAGCCTATCCTGAATGATCTTGACCTTGTCCAAGGCATCCTATACTAGATCCGTACCCAACAATCGAGCCTCCCCCGGCTCAAACAATCCAACCGGTGACTGACACCGCCTACAATACAAAGCTTCATATGGAGCCATCTGGATACTCGACTGGTAGCTGTTGTTGTAGGCAAACTCCGCTAAAGGCAAAAACTGATCCCACGAGCCTCCAAAGTCAATGACACAAGCTCGGAGCATATCCTCCAAAATCTGAATGGTCCATTCGGACTGCCCGTCTGTCTGAGGATGAAACGTTGACTCAACGCGTGTGCCCAATTTTCGCTGAACTGCTCTCCAAAAATAGGTGGTAAACTACGTACCTCAATCCGAAATGATAGACTCGGGCACACCATGAAGACGAACAATCTCCCTGAAATAGATCTCAGCTAACCTCTCGGAAGAGTAGGAGACTGCCATAGGAATGAAATGTGCTGACTTGGTCATCCTATCAACAATAACCCACACTGCGTCGAACTTCCTCTGAGTCCGTGGGAGTCCAACAACGAAGTCCATAGTGATCCGCTCCCACTTCCACTAGGGAATCTCAATCCTCTGAAACCAACCACCAGGCCTCTGATGCTCGTACTTAACCTACTGACAGTTAAAACACTGAGTCACATAAGCAGCAATGTCCTTCTTCATTCTCCACAACCAATAATGCTACCACAAATCCTGACATCTTAGCGGCGCCCGGATGAATAGAGTATCGGGAACTATGGGCCTCCTCTAAAATTAACTCTCGGAGTCCATCCACATTAGGCACACAAATTCTACCCTACAATCTCAAAACTCCATCATCAACTAAGGTAACCTGCTTGGTATCTCCGTGTTGCACCGTGTCTCTAAGGACACATAAATGGGGATCATCATAATGCCGATCACGGATATGCTCCAATAAGGATGAACAAGCGACTGTGCAAGCTAACACATGGCTGGGCTCAGAAACATTCAACCTCGCGAACTGATTGGCCAAAGCCTGAACATCCAAAACAAGCGATCTCTCACCAACTAGAATATAAGCAGGACTGCCCATACTGGCTGACTTCCTACTCAAAGCATCGGCCACCACATTGGCCTTTCTCGGATGATATAAGATGGTGATATCATAGTCCTTTAATAGCTCCAACCACCTTCTCTGCCTCAAATTTAGCTCCTTCTGCTTGAACTAATACTGCAGACTCTTGTCCATGAACACCTCACATGCCATACCATACTTATAATGCCTCCAAATCTTCAACGCGTGAACGATGGCTACTAATTCCAAATCATGAACTGGATAGTTCTTCTCATGAATATTCAACTGCCGTGAAGCATAGGCAATGACCTTGTCGTCCTGCATCAACACCACACCATGTCCAATACGAGATGCATCACAATAAACTATATAAGGCCCTAAACCTGTGGGCAAAACCAACACCAGTGACATAGTCAGAGCTGTCTTGAGCTTCTGAAAGTTCACCTCACACTCGTCCGACCATCTGAAATGGGCACCCTTCTGGGTCATCCTGGTCATCAGGGCTGCAATAGACGAAAACACCTCCACAAACCGACGATAGTAGCCTGCCAAACCCAAGAAACTCCGGATCTCTGTAGCTGATGCTGGTCTAGGCCAGTTCTTGACTGCCTCGGTCTTCTTCGGATCAAACTGAATACCCTCTACTGATAAACATGACCCAGGAATGCAACTGAACTCAACCAGAACTCGCACTTTGAAAACTTGGCATACAACTGACTATCCCTCAAAGTCTGAAGAATCACTCTAAGATGCTGCTCATGCTCCTCCCATCTATGGGAATAGATCAAAATATCATCAATGAAGACTATCACGAACGAATTCAAGTAAGGCCTGAACACTCGGTTCATCAAATCCATAAAAGTTGCTAGGGCATTTGTCAACCTGAATGACATCACTAGGAATTCATAATGCCCGTACCGAGTGCGAAAAGCTGTCTTAGGGACATCGGATGCCCTAATCCTCAACTGATGGTATCCAGATCTCAAGTCAATCTTCGAAAATACCTTGGCACCCTGAAGCTGATCAAACAAATCATCAATCCTCGGCAACAGATACTTATTCTTGATTGTAACCTTGTTCAACTGCCGATAATCAATACACATTCTCATCGATCCGTCCTTCTTCTTAACAAACAACATCGGCGCACCCTAAGGCGAAACACTAGGTCTAATGAAACCTTTTTTAAGCAAGTCTTGTAACTGCTCCTTCAACTCTTTCAACTCAGGCGGGGCCATACGATACAGCAGGATAGAAATGGGCTGAGTGCCCGGTGCCAAATCAATGCAAAAGTCAATATCCCTATCGAGTGGCATACCCGACAGGTTTGAAGGAAATACCTCCGGAAACTCACGAACAACAAGCACATAATCAATATAAGAAACCTGAGCACTATAATCACAAACATAGGCCAAATAGGCCAAACACCCCTTCTCGACCATACGCCGAGCCTTTATATAAGAGATAACACTACGGGTGGAATGACCAGGAGTCCTCTCCACTCTAAACGAGGCAAACCCGACAAGGCTAAGGTCACAATCTTGGCATGATAGTCCAAGATAGCGTGGTAAGGTGATAACCGGTCCATCCCCAATATGACATCGAAATCGACCATGTCCACAAGAAGCAAATCTACACAAGTCTCAAGACCCCCAATCACAACTATACATGAACGATGGACTCGATCTACCACAATAGAATCACCCACCGGTGTAGACACATAAACAGGCGCACTCAAAGAATCACTAGGCATGACCAGATACGGTGCAAAATAAGACAATACATAGGAGTATGTAGATCTTGGATCATATAAAACTGAAGCGTCTCTGCTACAAACCAGAACAGTACCTGTGATAACTACATCGGAAGCCTCAGCCTCGGGCTTGGCTGGAAGAGCATAACATCAGGGCTGGGCCGCACCACCCTGAAATACATCTTTGGGATGCCCTGCTTCTAGCTGGACTCCACCTTTAGCGGCCTGAGCTCCACCTCTAATACCTCTACCTCTACCTATATCACCTCTACCCCCACTCTTAGCTGGCGGAGCGGGCAGTGGAACACCTGGTGCCTGAACCATAGCATGGGAACCCTGTTGCTGAGAACTGCTCGGTGCTCGAGGGCAATATCTAGCAATGTGCCTCGTGTCGCCACAAGTAAAACAAGCCTCGGCTGCTGGGGCTGACGACCCTAGATAATCTGAAGTGGCGGTGCACTAATAGGAGCTGGTGGTGAACTATAGGACTGTTGATCAGAATATTGCATATGAGAACCACTACTACCTGAAGCACCGTGAGAAACCTGAAGTGCTGACTGAAAAGGCCTAGGAGGATGGCCTCTACCATACGAATCCCTGCCTCCAGACGAGGTACCATTGAATCTGTTTGAATTAAGAGGCCTATTGTCAGACCCCTGACCACCTCCCTACGATATAACCATCTCAACTCTCCTGGCCACATTGGCCGCCTCTTGAAAGAAATTTCACTCCCCGTCTCCTTGGCCACCTGAAGTCGAATAGGCTAGATAAGTGCCTCAATGAACCTCCTCACCCTCTCCCCCTCGTTAGGAAGTATGATAAGAGCATGACGAGCCAAGTCGATGAATCTGGTCTCATATTGAGTAATGGTCACAGAACCTTGCTGAAGATGCTCAAACTGCCTCCGATAGGCCTCTCTCTGAGAGATGGGGAGAAACTTCTCTAGAAATAGCTGAGTAAACTGGTCCCAAGTCAAAGCTGGTGATCCGGATGGTCTAGCCAAGCAATAATCTCTCCACCAAGTCTTGGCGGATCCGGTCAAGCCAAAAGTAGCAAAATTGACCCTATTGGTCTCCACTATCCCCATTTTCCTAAGAACCTCATGACAACTGTCTAGATAATCCTGGGGATCCTCAGAAGATGCACTGCTAAAAGTAGTAGTAAAGAGCTTGGTGAACCTGTCCAATCTCCACAAAGCATCGGCAGACATAGCTGCTCCATCACCGGTCTGAGCTACCGCACCCGGCTGAACTGCTCCAACTAGTTGAGCGGCTGGAGTCTAAAACTGGTGAGCCACCTGCTCCGGAGTGCGAGTAGCAGGAGTCTGAGCTCCTCCTCCAACCTGAGAGATGGCTGGGGCCACAGGAAGCAAGCCTACTCGGGTGACACTCTCCATAAGGCCTACTAGACGGACTAGAGCATCCTGGTGTACGAGGGTAGCAATAAACCCCTCTGGAACCTGAGTTGGGCCCACAGGAACTGCTGGGGCCGGAACCTCATCATCAAAGTCAACCTGAGGCTCCGCCACTGGTGCTGCTGCTCTGGGCTGAGCTCTGTCCCTACCTCGGCCTTTAGCACGGCCTCAGCCTCGCCCTCTACCCCATGTGGGAGCTGCTGCTGGGGGCTTGGGCTGCTGGTCAGTAGATGAGGAAGCGCGTATTCTCGCCATCTGCGAAAGAACATAGTAGAAATCAAATTAGCACTGAAAAACCAAACCGTACGATAGGAAGAATAAATGTGAAGTTTTTCCTCACTCTGTAGCCTCTAGGGGATAAATACAGACGTCTCCATACCGATACCTCAGTCTCTACTAAGCTTGTTTGTGAACTGTGAGACCCATATAACCTAGAGCTCGGATACCAACTTGTCACGACTCGGATATTCCACCCTCGAGAGTCGTGATAGCGCCTACTAATGTGAGCTAGGCAAGCTGACTGTTTGAACCAATTACCTTTTTACCCCTTTTATATTCTCTAACAATTATAAAGCAATAACATGTGGACAGCGGAATTTACAATAAGCGGAAGAAAAGCAATAAATTATATGAATATGTATCTAATACAACTGTTTAAGTATCGACTACCCAGAACTGGTGTCACAGTTTCACAGACGGACTAAGAATACTACATACAAAGTCTAAAAGATAAGAGATACATTGTTTCAGAAATAAGTAAAGGAAATAGGATAAAGGAAATAGGATAAATGAAAGATAGGAGGTGGCGCCAAGGCCCGCGGACGTCTGCAGGACTACCTCGGGTTGCCTATGTGGACTGAAGACAACACCCTCACTACAGTCCAAGCACTCCGGTATCAGTATCTGCACACAGTGCAAGCGTGCAACCCGCTCCCATTTCATATATTTCCGTGGCGGCGTGCCACCCGATCCCAGTTACAAATCAACAACAATCACACTAAAATCCCGGCAAGGGAACAAGATCAATATAACAACATCCCGGCAAGGGAACAATAATATTTCAACAACATCCCGGCAAGGGAACAATAATATCAAAACAAACATCCTGACAAGGGAACAATAATATGACAATAACACCACGGCAAGGGAACAATAATGATAATAGCATGTGAAGCGCAATAAACCACAACGGAGTCATAACAATTACAATACAGGACTCACGGGCATGCTTGACACCGACGTATAGATACTCGTCACCATGCCTATACCTCGTACTCCACAATTAACACGTAGCAAATAAGACACGACTCCTAATCCCTCAAGCTAAGGCTAGACCAAACACTTACCTCGATGCCACGAACACAATTTAAGTCTCAATTATCGCTTTACCTCTTGATTCCACCATCAATTCGCTCATATCTAGCCACAAGTTACTTAATTACATCAATAAACGCTAAATGAATCAATGTTAATGCGTGAAAATAAATTTTCCAAAGTTTTACCCAAAAAGTCAAAAATCTCCCCCGGGCCCACATGGTCAAAACCCAAGGTTCAAACCAAAACCTGAATACCCATTCCCCCACAAACCTAAATATATAATTTGTTTTGAAATCGGACCTCAAATCGAGGTCCAAATCCCCAATTTTTTAAAAACATAGGTTCTACCCAAAACACCCAATTTTCCCATGAAAATCATTGATTTTGAATTGAAATGATGTGAAAAGATGTTAATGATTGAAGAGAACAAGTTGAAATTGACTTACAATCAATTTTGAAGAAGAGCTGTCTTTGAAAAATCGCCCAAGAGTATGAAAAATGAAAGATTTTCGGCTAAATTATAAAATTGCAGGTTGCAGATGTCGCAATTGCGAACCCAAACTCATGCTAAGTTCGCATTTGCGAAGTGACCCTCGCATTTGCGAGGCCAGAATTGCGAACAAACGATCGCATTTGCAATATCAAGACAAAAGGGGAGTATCGCATTTGCGAAGGAAGATCTCGCATTTGTGAGGAAGGGCTGACCTGGGCTGTTTTGCATTTGCGACTTAGCCTTCGCATTTGCGAACTTGAATTTGTGAGCCAGGCTTCGCAAATGCGAAACCTACAGGCCTGCAATGAAACAGCTGAAGCCTGCAATTTCTCAAGTCCAAAATCCACCCCGTGGCCTATCCAAAACTCACCCGAGCCCTCGGGGCTCCAAACCAAACATGCACACCAACCTAAAAACATCACACGGACTCGCTCATGCATTTAAATCACTAAAATAACATCAACAACTATGAATTTAGCATCAAAATCATGAAATTTTTTTTAAGAACATCAAATTTCCCAATTTCTTCATATAAGGTCCGATTCATATCATTTCAAGTCTGTTTCTTACCAAACTCTAGAGGTTCAACTCAAATCATAAATAAGACCTGTACCGGACTCCGGAACCAAAATACGGGTCCGATACCATCAAACTTTAAACACATTTCACTTTCAAAAACTCATAAATAATCCAGAAAACAATTTTCTTCACAAATTCATTTCTCGGGCTTAGGACCTCGGAATTCAATTCCAGGCATTCGCCCAAGTCCCATATTTTCCTACGGACCATCCGGGACCGTCAAATCACGGGTCCAGGTCCGTTTACCCAAAATATTGACCGAAGTCAACTTAATTCATTTTAAAGTCAAAATTCAGCATTTTTCACATATTTTAACATAATGGCTTTCCTGCTATGCGCCCGGACTGCGCACGCAAATCAAGGTGAGACGGAAAGTTATTTTTAAGGCCTCAAAATGCAGAATTTATTTTTAAAAAAGTAATGACCTTATGGGTCATCACAATATACCTACAAAAAGAAAACAGACATCAATCGAATATATAGACACATATTTATACTAAAACAAAATTTAAAAAATAATGTATGTTGACATACCATTTCATTGATACCTATACTGGCATAATGAAATTCAAAAAACCATGTCTTCTTAGCTATAAATCAATTCCAAGATCAAACTCTTCCTCCAGTAGATCATCCTCATACCCCTTCTTCCTAAATGAATTTAATAAAGATATAAATAGAATAGGCCAAACTATCATTACAAAGAAACTTCAATCAAAACATAAAGAAATATGTAAAGTTACCTGCGAGTTTGAATTAACTTTGTTTGAACAAACTTACTAAAGTCATCTCTAATTGATACATGAATTTCTTCAGTAATTGACATTTTAAAAGGGTGATCCCCGTTCACAATAACACGAGGTACAAGAGGGGTTTTTATTCTTGTTGCATCTTCTTCAGTAGAGTCGTCCAAAATCTCATAAGCTTCGACACCTTCAAAACTTGACTGAAATGGCAAGGAAGAAGTTGCAGCATCTTCAGGTGTACAACATTTTGGAATAGATGTCATTATAGGAGCAACACCTATGGACTCATTAACAAACTCGGAATTCTCAATTTGAACCCGACCGGTCATTTTGAGCTTTTGCACTTCGCTCGCTAGTTCTCGGGCATGACTAGCCCCGTGTAATGTATTATCACTATGTAAATCATCGATTTTGGTTTCAGGATAGTCAGAATAGATTTGGAAAAACAATTCTCAGTTTGAAGCTTTAAGTTTGAAAGGTTTGACCAAGTTTTGACTTTTTAGTATTCGATCTCAGATTTGGATTTATATGATTTGATTAGCTCCGTTAGGTGATTTTGAACTTGGGAGCGCATTCGGAATGTATTTTAGAGGTCCGTGATAGATTTAGGCTCGAATTGGCGAAATTAGAAATTTGGCGTTTTCCGATCGGTAGTGAAAATTTTGATATCGTTGTCAGAATGGAATTCTAGAAATTGGAATAGGTCCGTTGTATCATTTGTGGCGTGTGTGCAAAATTTCAGGTCATTCAGATGATTTTTGATAGACTTTTTGATCGAATTCGAAATTCGGATGTTTTGGAATTCTTAGGCTTAAATCCGAGGGTGATTTCAATGTTTTGATGTTGTTTTGAGTGTTCCGAAGGTTGGAACAAATTTGAATGATGTTATGGGGTGTGTTGGCATGTTTGGTCGGGGTCCCATGAGGCTCGCCTATGTTTTGAAAGAGTTTTTGGAAGATTTTAGCATTTTGAGCATAAGCATGTAATGATACAAAGGTCCATATTTAGTTCTAGAGATCGAAATTTGATTTCGAGACTTCTGGAATTTTGATAATGAATTATAGGAGTGATCTGGAAAGTTTGGTCTAATTTCATCAAGTCACAATTGGGTTTTTGACGCGAATCATGAGTTAATTGTTTAACGAGCGAAATGGGTATCGCATTGAGCAAATGAGCTCTGAATTGAGTTTCGATTGAAGGACTATGTTCGTATTATTATTTGTGACTCATAGGAATAAGAATCATCGAATTTCAAGTTTGTATAACGAAGTTAGAGCCTTTTTAGTGAAATTAAAGACTGCTAGTGCATCAGATCTGGTGTGCACATTTAGCGACCAGATTGGACCCCTTTTAGCTACCAGAAATGGCTTTTAGCGACAAGAATCGGGTTTATTAATGTTGTTATGTTTTTTAGCTCATTTTGAAGTTTTTTTTTGGTGAAAAAACACGGCTTGGTGCAATTTTTGAGCAAAACATCATTGGAAATTTTGAGGTAAGTCACTTGTGATCATTTCTACTCCATAATATTGAATTATCATCGAATAATCCGACTAGATTACATGTTTTTGAGGTGTAAATTGAGGATTTGGACCTAGGGATTTGAAAATAAGATTTGAAGATTTGGAGGCTGAATTGTTATCGAAATTTAGTAATTTTGGTATGGTTGGACTCGTCCTTGAATGGGTTGTCGAATTTTGTGAGTTTCGTCGGATTCCGAAGCGTGGGCACGGGGGCCGAGTTTGAGCCAAATTCTAGATTTTTGATCTAATTTTATAATTTTCATCAGGAATTCATTCCTTTAGCGTATATTGATGATAATATACTAATTTTGCTTAGATTCAGAGCATTTGGTGGCCGAGTCGAGCGGCGAGTGCATTGCGGAGTAGAATTTCATCCGGATTGAGGTAAGTAATTATTGTAAATGTTGTCCTGAGGGTATGAAACCCAGGGTTATACATCGTTGTGCTACTTTGAGGTGACGCACATGCTAGATGACGAGCGTGGGGTCGTGCACCATTGGGGAATGTGACTTAGACCGTCCCGTATGACTGTTAAATCGTGTATTTGATTGAAAACTCTTTGATATCATTGTGTTTGTCACGCCCCAACCTCAGAAGGCGTGACCGACGCTCAATCAAGCAGCCCCGCAACTGAGCAAGCCTTATCAAGCATTTCCTACCCAACTCCATACGAATAAGGAGACCATGCTTTCATTCATTTATTTAGACGAGGAAAGAGGGTGCATTCTACAATGTTAGATCATTTTAAATCACAAACATTAAACCATCGATAAGTTCCAAGATTCCATGCAATTACACTTTAGCAAAAGCGAGAATTTGAATTATATCATAGTTCGCAGACCCATCCAACACCCGTACATAACCCACACATATGTTTATGGAGCCTCTAAGGATGAAAAGACAAGTTATGACAATGCCGGCAACAAGGCCCCGACTATACCTCAAAAGTAGAAGTCTACAACAAAATATGTGCAATATAACCCCTTGAAGGAGAAAGGGGCTCACCATGACTTCAAGAAGAAGGCACTCCGCTATGTGCGATCCACACTATCTGCAATTGAGCCACCTACATTCATTTAAAAATGTAGCGCCCCCGGCAAAAAGGACGTTAGTACCATGGAATAGTACTAGTATGTATAACTAAACACCATCTAGTTAGAAAGAACTTTCATACAAGAATAAGAAATCACAAGTATAACTCAAGCTTTAAACGATCACCACCTTATCAAATAAAAGAATCATACAACTTCCACATTATTTTTACATAGCTTTTAGTTTGGGGCATTTCACACTATTCATCACTGTTCACAATACCACCACTATCTTGAGCGGAGTCCGATCTCGACCCGATCGGTTAGGTCGCCTCATTTGAGGCATTTCCATCACAATCTCATTTTCTCTTCCGGAATTCATTCACAATACCACCGCTATCTTGAACGGAGTCCAATCTCGGCCCGATCGGCTAAGCCGCCTTTCCAAGGCATTGTTCCCTTCGCATTAATCACTTCGTTTCACATATATCATTTCATAGGCACTTGGGGCCACAACTTATCACATTATCCTTGGCACTAGGCCGCATATTTACATTGTTCCCTCATTCAATGTTAGATTTGTAATTTAGGATAATAAGCGCACACAAGAGCAATTAAAATTGTTGGCATAGAGGAGACTTCACATGGATGGCGCAACATACGCAGCTTCAACTTCAATTTAAAGTCCAAGCATTTTGATACATAATTCATATCCTTGCCCTCTTCAAGTTATCAAGACAGCACGTTGATCATGTTGAGACACATTTTTCACGCATATACGGTTACAACATCAATTCATGTAAAATGCAAGCAATGCAACAATTCAGCTTTAATCTTACCATATTCACACAAACGTCGATGAAGCTCAATTTCTAAAAGACGGGTTTTAGCCATACATACCTCAACTGATTTCCTTAATCCTATAATGTTCCGGAATGTTCGCACTTCAATCTATTTAAGCAATATAGTACAATTTAACTCATAATAAAGAAAAGATATTATCTAAGCTCTCTTGAGCATTTTACCGAGCATTTAGTGTTCATTAAGGCCTTATGGTTCTTTTATGCAAGATTACACTAGCCCATTACCCATGCTTCCTCTTTTATAATTCCTCATAATCTTCAAGAACACATGCATGCAATGCAAACCCCCTTATCCCCATGAATTACCTCACCAATGACCCTTTGTAGCTATGTGTAAAAATGAGAGCTGAGGTGATGAAGCCTTACCTCTTGGGATGAGGGTTTAGGTCCCTCACTTGATTATCTTCAATGATTTACCAAGGTTTCATGGAGTAATTTTGATGGGAAGCAATTCCCCTCTATCTCTCTCTAAAAGTGTTAGGAAATGGGCTCAAAATGAGCTATTGCACAGGATATAATGACAGGGGGTCGGGTTTAAAATTTAGAAAACTGGAGCCCCGACTCGGATCTACGATCGCATTTGCGATTGCAAAGTGGACATCATAATGGACCGCAAAAATGCTCCCCAAGACCTGAACACACTGCCTGGGTATGCGGCAGAAATGCGGTCCGCATACCCATTCTGCGGTCGCATAATGCACCGCAGAACTACCCATTACAAAATCCCAAGGGAATTATGCGACGACTTTGCGGCCCGCATATCGATTATGCGATCCCATAATTGGCCGCATAGTTGACATCGATTTGGCCAACACACTGCTTCACTCTGTGATGTCTATGCGATCCGCATTCCTATTATGCGACGACATAGTGGACCGCAAAAAGGGCACTTTTCTGGAAAACATTATTCTTTGACTTTTTAATGCATAGACCAGTTCTAAAGGGTTCGAACTGCGGCGAGCCCCTAAGAGCTTTCGGGTTTAGAGTGGAATTTTCACGGGGCCTCACATCCTCCCCCATTTAAGATCATTCGCCCTCGAACAAGGATCAAGGTTCTAATTTTTTAGCAATCTCTTATGCAATCTTCTAATTTTTTTCTCAACCTAAACATACTATTAGTCTCCAAATTTGGCTAACTCCCTGAATTGCCAAAAATTTCGCTGGAGTTTTCTTTGTATCTGGGCCTTATCCACCTGTCAGAGAGCCCCAAAGACACATGCTAATAGTAGGTACACATTCCATAGGCATAACATAAGTCATACAATACTAACCATGGCCGCATAGGCAACATATATATATATGTAACCAAAACAGGACAGTTTTACATTATTAATTCAAAAGATAATAGTTCATATGAGCTAAGTGCATAAAAGCTATCTCATGACTATTCAAACAAATGTGGGTACTTCTTTTTCATTTCATCCTCGGCTTCCCAAGTGGCTTCCTCAACTTGTTGGTTCCGCCATAACACTTTCACGGATGCAATTTCCTTATTTCTCAATTTCCCAACTTGCCTATCAAGAACGACAACTGGAACTTCTTCATACGACAACTCTTCATTAACCTCAATAGTTTCAACCGGCACAATAGTGGACATCTCCGACTACCTTTCTCAACATAGACACATGGAAGACCGTATGTACCAATGATAGCTCGGGTGGTAGCTCGAGCTTGTATGCCACCTAACCAATCCTCTGAATGATTTTCTATGGTCCGACATACCTCGGACTCAATTTTCCCTTCTTCCCAAACCGCATGATGCCCTTAATAGGGGAAACCTTCAAAAATACCCAATCATCTTCCTTGAACTCTAAATCTTTGTGACAAACATCCGAGTAAGACTTTTGGCGACTCTGAGTAGTTTTCAACCTCTCCTTAATAATCTTGACTTTCTCCATGGCCTGATGCACGAGGTCCGGCCCTATCAATTCCGCTTCTCCAACCTCGAACCACCCAATGGGAGACCTACATCTCCTACCATACAATGCCTCAAATGGTGCCATCTGGATACTAGCATGGAAGCTGTTGTTGTAAGCAAATTCTATGAGTGGCAAATGGTCATCCCAACTACCCTTGAAATCAAGAGTACAAGCACGCAACATGTCCTCAAACGTCTAAATGGTCCGCTCTGCTTGCCCCGTCGGTTTGAGGGTGAAAAGTTGTGCTAAGTTTTATCTGTGTGCCCAAACCTTGCTGAAATTTCTTCCAAAAGTTGGGCGTGAACTGATATACAACTGGGCATACTATTCCGCTGTGTCGGTAGCTTTAACTGGCAAGAAGTGCGCTGATTTCATGAGTCGATCCACGATTACCCAAATTGAGTCGAACTTGCGCGGAGTGCGCGGCAACCCTACCACAAAATCCATGTTAATCATCTCCCACTTCCACATTGGAATTTATGTGCTTTGAGCCAATCCACTGGGCCTTTGATGTTCGGCCTTCACTTGCTGATAATTCGGACATTTTGCCACAAAGTCCGCCACATCCTTCTTTATGTTGTTCCACCAATAAATTTCCTTGAGATCATGGTATTAGGAACACATAGGCGGTCTTGGTATACCTATAAGTGTGAGCTTCTGCCATGATCCTTCCCCGAAGATCATCAGTATTAGGAACACATAGGCGGTCTTGGTATCGTAGGGTACCATCATTGCCAAGGGAAAAAGCTCTGGTCTTGTGTTTGTGAATCCCCTCTTTTAGTTGTGCTAATAATGGATCATTGAATTGCTTTTCTTTCACCTCCGCCACAAGCGATGATTCAGCCCTATTCTGCACAATTACCCCTCCTTCATTAGAGTCTGCAAGGTGAACTCCCAAACTAGCTAACTGGTAAACCTCCCTGGCTAACGGCCTCTAACATGCCTCCAAATGAGCCAAACTTCCCACAGACTTTCGACTAAGAGCGTCTGCCACAACATTAGCCTTTCTCGGGTGATAGAGAATATCAATGTCATAGTCCTTGAGTAGTTTAGCCATCTTCTTTGCCTCAAATTCAACTCCTTCTGCTTGAAAATATATTGAAGGCTCTTGTAGTTCATGAATATATCCACATGGACCCCATATAGATAATGTCTCCAAATCTTTAGCGCAAACACCACTGCCGCAAGCTCTAAGTCATGAGTTGGATAGTTCTTTTCATGATTCTTGAGTTGCCTAGAAGCGTAGGCTATTACCTTGCTGTGCTGCATTAACATGCACCCGAGCCCGATCCTGGAAGCATCGCAATACACCACAAATACGACAGGGTTAGTACCGGTGTTGTAGTCAATCTTGATTTCAATTCTTGGAAGTTCTTCTCACAAGTGTCTAACCACTGGAACTTAACTGCTTTCTGGGTCAATTTAGTCAATGGAGAGGCAAGAGTAGAAAACCCCTCCACGAATCTCCTGTAGTACCCAGTGAAACCCAAGAAACAGCGAATCTCCATTGGAGTGGTAGGTCTAGGCCAGTTCTCCACTGCTGCAATCTTTTGAGGATCAACCATAATTCCTTCCCCATAAATAACATGACACAAGAACGCGACAGATTCAAGCCAAAATTCACATTTTGAAAATTTTGCATACAATTGATGTTGTTGAAGAGTCTGCAAAACTGCCTTGGGATGGTCAGCATGGTCCACCCGACTTCGGGAATACACAAGAATATTGTCAATGAATACTGTCACAAAGGAGTATAGAAAAGGCTTGAAGACTCGATTCATAAGATCCATGAAAGCTGCTGGGGCATTTGTTAGCCCAAAAGACATCACCATAAATTCAAAGTGCCCATACCAAGTTCTGAAAGCCGTCTTTGGAATATAATGCACCCTTATCTTCAATTGATGATACCTGGACCGCAAGTCAATCTTTAAGAAACAAGTAGCACCTTGCAGTTGATCAAACAAGTCATCTATTCTTGGTAGATGGTATTTATTTTTGATTGTGACTTTGTTGAGTTGCCGGTAGACAATACACATTTGTAGAGACCCATCCTTCTTCCTTATAAACAGGACCAGTCCACCCCACAGTGATACGATCGGCCGGATGAAACACTTTTCTAGCAAATCCTTTAATTGTTCCTTTAGCTCTTTCAGTTCTACCGCTGCCATTCTGTAGGGTGGAATTGATATAGGTTGTGTGCTTGTCATCACATCGATCCCAAAATCAATCTCCCTGTCTGGTGGAATCCCAGGGAGCTCATCCAAAAAGACATTCGAAAATTCATTCACAACTGGTATAGACTCAAGGCTAAGCACCTCGGCATTGGTGTCCGTAACCCGAACTAAATGATAGATACACCCCTTCTTGATCATCTTCGCAGCCTTAAGGTAGGAAATAAACCAGCCTCTAGGCACTACATTATCTCCCTCCCATTCAATAGCGGGCTCATTAGGAAATTCAAGCCTCATAGTTCTAGTCCGACAATCAAGCTTGGCAAAACATGA
Source organism: Nicotiana sylvestris (assembly GCF_000393655.2). NCBI lineage: Eukaryota > Viridiplantae > Streptophyta > Magnoliopsida > Solanales > Solanaceae > Nicotiana > Nicotiana sylvestris. The sequence goes on along the minus strand of NC_091064.1, from coordinate 120,228,789 downwards.
ATAAAGCCAATCCATTCCCATTATTACATCAAAATCCACCATTCCCAATTGAATAAGATCCGCCCTGGTATCCCTACCACACACCGTAACAAAACAACTTCTATAAACTCGAGTAGCCAAAATTGACTCACCAACCGGAGTAGACAGCTAGAATGGTTCAAGAAGCTGCTCTGGTTCTTTCCCGAATTCCATAGCAACAAAAGGGGTAACATAGGACAGGGTGGAACTGGGGTCAATACGTGCATACACATCATGTGATTGGACAGTCAAAATAACTGTAACAACATCTGGGGAAGCCTCTGCAGTCTGGCGTCCACTCATAGCATAGAATCGGCTGGGTCCTCCTGAACTTTGCGCACCACCCCTAGCTGCACCACGCCCTGCAGGTGATGGGGTACCTCGAGATGGAGAGGGGGCTAAAGATGCAGCAGCTGCTGGGCTGGCTGGCTGTGCTGTGCCCCTACCTGCTCCTTGGCAGGACACACGACAATGCCTCTGAATATGACGCCTCATCCCACATCCATAACATACGGGTAAATCCATGTAGCAAATCCCCGAGTACATCTTCCCGCACCTGGGGCACTAGGACCTATGCTGCTGGAACCTCTCTCCTGACCGACTCCGCTAATGGATCCCCTGTTGCCCTGACTGAGCCTGAAACAACTCCACTACTGTTGGTTGGGCCCTGATGGCGGTGCACTGGCTGAAGACTGTGCAATAGACTAGGAAGGCCCTGATGATCCTCCCTGAAAGCTGATCTTTCCCCACCTAGTGACTCTCCCATGTTGCCCGTAGACCGGTCCTTGCTGTTACCCTCTTTCTCCATTATGTTCTTCAATTTACGGTTTTCTGTGGCATGAGCAAATGCCACCATCTTCCCATAATTCATGTCAGAATTCAATGCAGTTGTAGAAGCCTCATTAATAGTCAATGAATTAAGGCCCTAAACAAACCGGCGCACCCTAGCCTCCATTGTGGGCAACATATGAATGGCATACTTGGGCAAGCGAGCAAACTCCATGTGGCACTCCCGCACACTTTTGTTACCTTGCTTCAAATTTTCCAACTCTGTTGCACGGGCTGCCCTTGTCTTAGCGGGCAGGAAATGATCGATAAAGGCATCAGCAAACTCGCCCCACCTCGCTAGAGGGCTCCCCTCCTCTCGAGAATCTTCCCACAACTCAAAACACGAATAGGCCACCCCTTTCAGACTGTAGGGAGCTAACTCTACTCCCTCCGTCTTAGTTGCACGCATAACCCTGAGGGTATTGTGCATCTCACCAATGAAATACGAAGGGTCTTCTTCTAGATTTGCACCTGAAAACACTGGAGGGTCTAACTGTAGAAATATGTTCACCCTAGAACTAGTAGAATCCCCTTGCTATCTGGATGAACTGGGCGCAACATTTGACCTCTGGGCCTGAGAGGCCACTACCTGGGTCAACATCTTAATAACTCCCCTAAGATCTCCATCAGAAATACCAGAACCGAAAACTGGGGCTGGAGGCAGGACAGTGGTATCAACGGGAGGGATAGTGGTACCCTCCACGGGTGTAGGGACTGGGGTACTCTGCTCTGGAATAGAAGAAATAGGCAGAGTAATAGCAGGGTGGCTACCCTCACCCACAGTGTCAAGCAGTGAATCATCAGCCACTCTTGAAGTGGCATTAACATTGGCTTATTGTCCAATTCTTGCTTTCTTCTTAGGTACCATTTACTGAAAGATAGAACAATGCACTAATTAGAGAGGGAACAGTGTCACCGCACGATCCGGAATATCAAAGAAGGGTGTTAATCCTAAATGCCCAAGTAGCCTCCAACTTATAGATGTAGTCAACTACACACCGATAAGAAGGACTCTACTAGACATGGCTGCGAGACATCCTAGGACACTTTAAAGCCTTAGGCTCTGATACAAAGTTTGTCACGCCCCAACCTTGGGAGGCGCGACCGGCGCTCAATTGAGCAGCCCCATAACTGAGCAAGCCTTATCAAGCACTTCCTACCCTACTCGATACGAATAAGGAAACCATGATTTCATTCATTTACTTAGAAGAGGAAAGATTAGATCATTTTAAATCACAACATTAAACCGTCGATAAGTTCCAAGATTCCATGCAAATACACTTTAGCAAAAGCGAGAATTTGAATTATATCATAGTTCGCAGACCCATCCAACACCCGTACATAACCCACACATATGTCTACGGAGCCTCTAAGGATGAAAAGACAAGTTATGACAATGCCAGCAACAAAGCCCCGGCTATATCTCAAAAGTAGAAGTCTACAACAAAAGATGTGCAATATAATCCCTAGAAGGAGAAAGGGGCTCATCAAGACTTCAAGAAGAAGGTACTCCGCTACGCGCGATCCGCACTATCTACAATGGAGACACCTACATTCATTTAAATATAGCACCCCCGGCAAAAGGGACGTTAGTACCATGGAATAGTACTAGTATGTATAACTAAACACCATCTAGTTAGAAAGAACTTTCATACAAGAATAAGAAATCACAAGTATAACTCAAGCTTTAAACGATCACCACCTTATCAAATAAAAGAATCATACAACTTCCACATCATTTTTACATAGCTTTTAGTTTGGGGCATTTCACACTATTCATCATTGTTCACAATACCACCGCTATCTTGAGCGGAGTCCGATCACGACCCGATCGGCTAGGTCGCCCCATTTGAGGCATATATTTAAATCACAATCTCATTTTCCCTTCCAGAATTCATTCACAATAATACCTCTATCTTGAGCGTTGTCCGATCTTGGACCGATCGGCTAGGCCGCCTTTCCAAGGCATTGTTCCCTTCGCATTAATCACTTTGTTTCACATATATCATTTCATAGGCACTTGGGGCCACAACTTATCACATTATCCTTAGCACTAGGCCGCAGATTTACATCATTCCGACATTCAATATTAGATTTGTAATTTAGGACAATAAGCGCACACAAGAGCAATTAAAATTGTAGGCATAGAGGAGACTTCACATGGATGGCGCAAAATACGCAGCTTCAATTTCAATTTAAAGTCCAAGCATTTCGATACATAATTCATATCCTTGCCCTCTTCAAGTTATCAAGATAGCACGTTGATCATGTTGAGACACATTTTTCACGCATATATGGTTACAACATCAATTCATGTAAAATGACAAGCAATGCAACAATTCAGCTTTAATCTTACCATATTCACACAAACGTCGATGAAGCTCAATTTCTAAAAGATGGGGTTTCAGTAATACATACCTCAACCGAGCTTTCCTTAATCCTATAACGTTCCGGAATGTTCGCACTTCAATCTATTTAAGCAATATAGCACAATTTAACTCATAATCAAGAAAACATCATAATCTAAGCTCTCTTGAGAATTTTACTAAGCATTTAGTGTTCATTAAGGCCTTATGGTTCTTTTATGCAAGATTACACTAGCCCATTACCCATGCCTCCTCTTTTATAATTCCTTATACTCTTCAAGAACACATGCATGCAATGCAAACCTCCTTATCCCCATGAATTACCTCACCAATGACCCTTTGTAGCTATGTGTAAAAATGAGAGCTGAGGTGATGAAGCCTTACCTCTTGGGATGAGGGTTTAGGTCCCGCACTTGATTATCTTCAATGATTTACCAAGGATTCATGGATTAATTTTGAAGGGAAGCACTTCCCCTCTCTTAGACCCCCCTCTCTCTCTAAAAGTGTCAGGAAATGGGCTCAAAATGAGCTATTTTACAGGATATAACGACAGGGGGTCGGATTTAAAATTTAGAAAATTGGAGCCCCGACTCGGATCTGCGATCGCAAAGCGGACATGCAGCCCGCATAATGGACCGCAAAAATGCTCCCAAGACCTGAACACACTACTTGGGTATGCGGCAGAAATGCGGTCCGCATACCCGTTCTGCGGTCGCATAATGCACCGCAAAACTGCCCCTTACAAAATTCCAAGGGAATTATGCGACGACTTTGCGGCCCGCATATCGATTATGCGATCGCATAATTGGCCGCATAGTTGACATCGATTTGGCCAACACATTGCTTCACTCTGCGACAACTATGCGGTCTGCATTCCTACTATGCGACCGCATAGTGGACCGCAAAAAGGGCAATTTTCTGGAAAACATTATTCTTTGACTTTTTAATGCATAGACCAGTTCTAAATGGTCCGAACCGCAGAGAGCTTACGCATCTCTAACACATATTCCTAATTGCCACTGCGAGCTTTTGGGTTTAGAGTGGAAATTTTCACGGGGCCTCACAGTGTTTTGGAAAGTATTATCGTGTTTTAGTGCGAATGCCATATTTGGGCCTCGTGCCAACTGTTTTGGACCCTTAGGGGATTTTTACTACTATTCCTCACTGTTTTGACTTCATATTTGTAGTCAGTCATGCTGTATTCTACTGTTTTCATAACTCAGCCATATTTTCTCCGTTTTGATATTTTAAATGATATTTTGGGCTGAGCATCCTGCTTTATTCTTTCCCGAGTGGCTTAAGAGACTTCTGACTAAGTGAGGCCGAGGGCCTGTGTTGTGAGGATATTATGGGATCGGGTTGCGCGCTGCAATAGTGTTGTGCTGATTCATGATTATGAGGCCTTTGTTATGCCACGAGGTTTCTTGTTATGAGGTCGAGGGCCAGTTTGCTTATGCCACGAGATGGCTTGTTATAGCGCTTGGGCTGTAGGAGCCCCTCCAGGATTTTGCACACCCCCAATGAGCGCGGATACCCAGTGTGAGTGATATAATATAGCCCGAGGGCTGTTGTTGTTTCATTTTATTCCTTGAGGGACTTTTCTTGATCCATGTTTTTCTCGAGGGGCGGTTCTTGATTCATATTATGCCCAAGGGGCTGATTACGAGTGATTGTGAGGTAGCCCGAAGGGCTGGTTCTGTTGATATTTTGCCCGAGGGGCGGTGTATGGGACATGTTTTACCCGAGGGGCTGTTTACTTTTCTATCATTTTTACTCACTATTTTTATCACTCTTTTGAAACTATTGAAAGTTGTTTTAAATGGGTTTTACTGAAACTGAGCTTGATTTATGAAGTAAATGATTTCTGTACTATTTTGGAAATGTACTGCATTTGCTGTAGCATTATGACGTGGTTTACGTGTTTTCTTACTGCTCAGCTTTCATTTACTTTTATTACTTACTGAGTTGGCATACTCACATTACTCCCTGCACTTTGTGTGCAGATTCAGGTATTTCTCAACCTGGTAGCGGGTGTTGATTGCTCAGTGGCAGAGTCATTGGAGTTAGCAAGGTAGTTGCCCGATGTTCGCAGCCCTGATCTTCTCCCTCTTTTTTTCCTTAGATTGTTTTTAGTATATTTTCATACTCATCATTATATTCAGACCTGAGTAGATGCTCGTGATTTGTAACACCCCGATGTTGGGCTTGTGTATTTATTCTGCACTATTCTTTTAGACTTATATTATGAGATGTTTGATTAATTGAAGGCTTAAAATGACTTTTATTAAATAATGGTTAAATTCGGGAATGTTGTCGGTTGGCCTAGTTTCACGATAGGCGCCATCACGACTGAGTTGGTTTTAGGGTCGTGACAAGTTGGTATAAGAGCCTAGGTTACATAGATCTCACGAGTCATGAGCAGGTTTAGTACAGTCTTGCAGATCGGCACAGAGACATTTGTACTTATCATCGGGAGGCTGCAAAACCTTTAGGAAAAGCTTCACATTGTTTAATCCTTATCGTACGTCCTTGATTCAACTTGAAATGTAACTCTTTGAATTCCTGTTGCGGCCAAACGCACACACGCAAGTATACGCGGTCGTCAAGTAAGAAAGTGACTAAAAGTTGGATGTCGAACCCACGAGGACTTGTGATTAACTATTAAGTAAATTAGACTATCCTAATTATCTAAAAAAGGATTAAACCTAGAAGTATTTGGTTCTAATCTAATTAAAATAAAGAAAAATAAATAATAAACTTTGAACAAAAGAAGAGCAAATTTTTCTGATATCAATATAATAAAAACGATCTAGAGTTATGGGCTATCTAACATTCTTATTGTATTCTTCAATTGAATTGACTAATTAATTTATCTAGTTTATTGGTTGACGGGGTTAATATTGCTCATAAGAATCTGTCGAGTTCTTACTCGCCTATTCAAGATAACCTAATGGCTATATGTCTATGGAGTTAGAATCAACAAGAACGCATTTATATTTCCTCTAAATCAACCAAGCAAGGCAATTAGGTATATATCTATCCTAACCGTTAATCTGTTCCCCGATGCCCAGGTTCAAGAACTTGCACTACGCAATCTAGAATTCTCACTTTTGAGTTCAATTCTAGATTCGTAGATAGTATTCAATTGGTGATCAAGTAATCAAATAATTAAGCGCGGGATTGAATAAATAAACTAATATGATAAATCAATAAGGCAAAATCAATATCCGAATAACAATAGTCATGAGAGAACCACAACCCTAGAACGTGAAGTTTAGCTCCGCATAGACATGGTAGCCAAACAATAAATCATACAAAGAAACATAAAAATTATAAAGTTTAGTGGAAGAAAGGATGAAGCCCGGCCTCCACGGCGGCTCTGTGCTCTCCCTTGGTAAAAAGTCTGTCAAAAGTGTGTTAGATGACCTAAAAGGGGCGTTTTTAGCTTATATATTGCGTACAAAAGTCATTGGCCAAAATTCTCCTATTCCTAATCCGACTCAGCTTCAGGTATTGATGTTAGGGTGGATGCTTCACATCCACCTCATCCTGCTCTTCTCAGCTTCGCATGCTAGGGTGGATGCGCATCCACCCTTTGTTCTTCCATCTCAGCTTTGCCCAGGTGCGGATGCTATGGGCTGAAGTCACTGCTAAGGGTGCACCAAGTAACCTTCTTTCCAAGGTTGGATGCAACGCATCCACCCTCTTCTCCTCTAGTTGGAGCATCTTTTCTTCATACTTTTTCTCTCCAAACACCCTAAATCATCACACACAACTCAAATTAGTCATAAAACCAATAATTAAACCATGTTGGGCATTTTTAACACCAAATAGCAACAAAAAGAAGTTAAAACATGTTCGGTAGTTTGAGCATTGAGGCATTTATCATGTGAGCACGTGCTTTTGGATTTATATGTTCGGTAGTGTCCCTATTAGTGGAAGTGATGGCTGGATGGCTACGTGATGAGCATGATGTGACTGCGAGATGTATTTATATGATTTGGATGTGACGAGAAGGGTTTGCTTGAGGGTAGAAAGAACTATTTGGTTCTTGAATTCCATCTTGATTTGATGTGTAGCCCCGAGTTATGGGTGTGTTGAAGGATCTTTCCATGTTTTCTGGTTTGGGAATGAAGTAGATTTCATGTCGTGATATGAGTTTAGACTCGGGAAGATTAAGTGACTGCATAATGTTTATGACGATGGAAGGGTATAAAGAGATGTTAGTTTGAGGCGAAGCAGGTGGATTATCTCCTGCGGAGTGTTTTGAAATTTGTGTGTTCCTTATGTTGTTTGTTGGAAGATCTCTTTTACCAGTGAAATAGATGCGTTGCAATTTGAATTTTCGTTGCTTAAGAGGGTGGGCTTGACTGTTATGAGGGTGAATGCGAGATTTGTAGAAGATTTGAAGTACTAGATGGTCTGTGTTGCACGAGATTATGAAGGATTGAGTTTAATCTCACTATGGTATTATGGCAGTAATAAAGTATATGCATTATGAGTTATTGTGTGTTTTGATCTATGGATTTGAGCCAAGTGGGGGAGTCTGCTATTGATTAGTTGATTGCACGATTATGTGCTATGTTGGTTCCAGTTTGAGGCGTACTAGTAAATCAGTTATGGCTTATGGAGGATGAGACCAAGGATGGCTCGAGTAAAGCAAATTTCAATAAAGGTTATGTTATGCTTTATGGGTGTATGAGAATCACGGAATGACTTGAGTTGTTTTGGTAAAGGATGTACGGTGCATAGAACATGAAGTTGCTTGGTTGCATTAAAGTGAGGTTACATTCTGCGGTGCCGGAGTGCTAATGGAGCACAGGTCATCCGGTCCGTATGATCGGTCTAATTCCGGTTTGAATAGAGTGGATGACTCTTGAGAATGGTTCTAATGGGTTCAAGATTTTACATATAATAATTGGAGATTTTCAGGTTGTATATTTGGATAGAAACTGAGGTTTGCATTGGAGGGTGTCATGACTTGTGGGATTTCTATAACATTATGGATTCTACATATCAATATCAGGAAGGTGAAGGTAAAGGCTAAAGATTCACAGGAAGTCTTTTCAGGGTAAGTATTTTGAATGTGGTGCTTTTAGGGATATTTGAGGGAGAATTCAGTGGCTTATGAACCTTAGACTATGTGGTGTTATGCTAAAGTTCGTGGGGCAAGTATTGGTTAAGGATAGTGGTGTGCTAGCAAGGAAGCGTATCAATTTGAAGGCAATTCGAAAGGAAATCAGAAAATTAGGACAACTTGGTAGTAGGTTGGATCGACATGGTAATAGACATGATCGGTTCTTGGGTGCTTATGATGCGGTGGGTTTCTACAGGTGTTTCGCGGCAAAGCTCTTAGGTTTTTATGACTTGCGTAGCATGGTTGAGTTAAAGGAATTCAGTTCAGATGGTTGGGTTGTGTGACAGTGGGATTCAGAGAGTTCTTGATGGTTTCTACCACAGTTAGAGAGGTATATTTTCTACTGGCGTGAGAAGCACATGATATGTAGTGTCACACCTCATTTTTTCCTATACCCCGGAAAGGGTATAAGGGAGTTTTTTTCCAACTTAAAGTGACAATCGAAACGGGATTCATTTATTATTAAAAATTCAGAGTCGCCACTTGGGATAATTTATGGTGTCCCAAGTCACCGGTTCAAATCCCGAATCGAGGAAAAGATTGACTCTGTTTTACAGTCCGCGAACACAGAAATCCGGGTAAGGAATTTTGTTAACCCGGGAGAAGGTGTTAGGCATTCCCGGGTTCCATGGTTCTAGCACGGTCGCTCAACTGTTATAATTGGCCTATTATCTGGTTTTAATACATGTAGCCTATGGTTCAATTTTAACTTATTAAGCGCTCTTATTCATTTTTAGGAAGATTGCAACGTCATTTAAAATATGTATTGAACCACGTCACATAAATGCACCCGCGGTCCACGACACATTTTATTTAACGTTGTTGGGATTTGGATTTGGGTCACATAAAATACACACCCAAGTTTAGGAAGGTAATTTCAAATTACGCGCCTAAAGCAACTACGCATTTTTCAACTTCGCGAGGGCCATAGAAAATTCGCTAAATGGCATGCCTCGAATTCTAAGGATTTAAAATTAATTAAATGAGGGTCATGAGTTTTGATGTTTTATTGTGGATGGAGTGGTATAAATTGATAAGTACAAAAGGCCTAAAGAAATGGGTTAGCTACATGTATATTACTGGAGCCTTTTGTTATAACATACTATAATTCAGAAAGGTGGAGTTGGCATCTATGTGAAAATAACAAAAGACAGGTGCCAGCTTTGGGTTCATCTCCATATCATCTTCAAAAGACCGACTTTCGTTTTCAAATTCTAGAAAGAAACTAACAAAATTTTATAACAAAATAATGAATCTTAAATGACCATATGAGCACAAAAAAAAACCATGCTGAGAACTATTCGGATGAACCAAAAGGAACAAAACAAACATGGACATACAAAAATGCATTTTTAAACTTGATTATAACAAAGAACACTTAAAGTAATTAATTTATTTAACACTATGCTAAAGAGAAAGTTGTAGTATCACCACTATAACTTCTACAATACCATTTTGAAGCAGAGGAAGTTGAATCTTCACATGGTTAATTTAAGAAAATATGCAACCAATAACATAAACTGAAGATAAGATCCTTCCACTAACACAATCTATTTTTTTTACATCTTAATGTTGACAAATTGTTCAACTTCACATACTTCTTTAAATTTCAAAATATGAACATGGTGCTACATGAGCTTGATATCTAAATGTAAATAAAACAATACCTGCTGGTTACAAGTCATGAGCCAAGAAAAATAAAAAAAAAATAAAAAAAAAATAGACAGAGTCATGAACATACTAAAATAACGTTAACATTTGCAAATCTCAATTCACTCAATCAAAGAAACATCATTCATGCGAACAGATTAAATACGAAAGAAACTTTATCAAAAGAACCAAATCAATTTGCTTCTGCTTCAATAAAGATGCTCCGACATTTTTTAACTCAAGAGCTTGAATTACATACCTACAAGAGAGTGAATTCAAATGAATAAAATCTAAAAGTTGTAGAGTCAATACAGCAGCAACAACAAAATCTCTATTAACTCTTCTTCAAACCCAAGATTCAAGGCCCGAAATATTGAAAGAAAAATTTAATGAAAATTTTCAACCTAAACTTCTCTCCTCCCCCACTCTTTTTTTTTTCTTTCCTTTTCTTCACAAATTTTCTCTTCTATTTATAGCAAAATTTTCGAGATTTTTCCGATTTTTTTTTAAAAAAATATTTTATTATTTTATTATTTTTTAATTAAAAAAAATCCCACTTACAAATTGCTTTTATTTTTTTTATAAAAAGAAATCTCACCTTTCTTTACTTTTATTTTTAAAATTCCAACTTTAATGATTTTTATCTTATTTAAAATCCCACTTTTTTTACTTTTTAAAAGAGAATTCCACTTATTTAACTTTTCTTAAAAAAGCAATCCACTTTCTTTTGCTTTTCTTTTAAAAATGCTACTTTCTTTTACTTTAAATTTTTTTAATTTTCAGATACCTTTATATTTGTTTTTTAATTCCAACTTTCTTTTACTTTTTATTTTTTTAAAATTTCCACAAAACTTTACTTTTATTTTTTTAATTTTCTACTTTCTTTTACTTTTTAAAGAGAATTCCACCTACTTTTACTTTTATTTTTTTATTTAATACTTCCCTTTTTCTTATTTTTTAAATCACTCCTGAAAATTAAAAAAAATAATAATATTTTTTCGGAATTTCTTTATTATTTTAAAATAAAAATAAAAATAAAATAATATTAATAGTAATAATTCACCTTTTAAATTTTGTATTTTTACCCTATAATAAAAAGTTTAACAAAGCTAAAAATTGTAGGTTAAAACCCCTAAATTATTTACATAGAAGAAGTGATAAAAAATTAAATATTATCAGAAATTAGGTGCTCACAGCTGCCCCTCTATGTTTGAAAACATGAAGAGTTTTCAAGCAAAGATAAGGTGAGTCATGTGACTAATTTTTGAACATATTTTTATTCAAAAGGGAAGAAATAAGGATAAGAGAAAAGAGAAAGGGTGCAACCGAGTCTTGGTTTTGGACAGCCTACATATCCCGAGTTATAGGGGAATCAGCTTGCGTGTAGTTCAAGAAGTTTTGGTAGCAGGTACTACCGAAGAGCTGTGATTTTGCTGCTATTGCTGCTGTTTCTGCTTACTGAACTCCTTATTACACCATGACAAAATAAAAGAAGCCAGACTAAACTATGATATACGAATTACAAGAATCCTATCTATATCTTGAACTTGCAGTTTCTGCTGCCCTACTGACTTGTACTCTCTGAGGGAGATTCCTTTGTTGCTGACTTGAATTGCATTCTGAGATGCTTTCCCTTTGTTCTTCAAGTGGGCTCCTCATTGTTGTCTTCCTTTGAACCTTGCTGCTTCCCTTGTTCTCCAGGTGGGCTCCTGATTACCAACACTTGCGCTGCTTTTCCTCGAAACTTGAACTGCTTCCCTTCGTTTTTCAGGTGGTTTCCTGATTGCTGAACTCCTTTGAACCTTGCTGCTTCCCTTCATTCTCCAAGTGGGCTCCTGATTGCCAATACTTGCACTGCTTTTCCTCGAAACTTGAACTGCTTCCCTTCGTTCTTCAGGTGGGCTCCTGATTACCAACACTTTCTTCCCTTCATTCTTCAGATGGGCTCCTGATTACCAATACTTTAACTGTATTCCCTTGCTCTCTAGGTGGGCGCCTGATTGCCAAAACATGAATTGTATTCCCTTGCTCTCCAGGTGGGGGCCTGATTGGCAAAACTTGAATTGTATTCCCTTGCTCTCTAGATGGGCGCCTGATTGTCAAAAATGGAATTGTATTCCCTTGCTCTCTAGGTGGGCTCCTGACTGCTAAACTCGAATGTATTCCCTTGTTCTCCAGGTGGGCTCCTGACTGCTGAAACATGAAATATATTCTCTTGTTCTCCAGGTAGGTTCCTGATTACTGAACTCGAAATGTATTCCCTTGCTCTCCAGGTGGGCTCCTGACTGCTAAAACTCGAATGTATTCCCTTGTTCTCCAGGTGGGCTCCTGACTGCTGAAATTTCAACCGTCTTTCCTTGTTCTCCAAGTGGACGCCTGATTTCTGAAACTTGGTCCATCTTCTTCTTGAAACTGCTTTTCTTTGACTTGTTCTCCCTCGTTCCTCTAGGTGGGCGCCTGATTACCAATACTTGTGCCAATCTTCCTTGAAACCTGATTTGTTTTCCCTTGTTCTCCAGGTGGGCTCCTGATTGCCGAAACTCAAACTATTGTTCGTTGTTCTCCAGGTGGATGCCTGATTGTTGATACTTCAATTGTTGTTCCTTGTTCTCCAGGTGGACGCCTGATTGCTAGTACTTTGTCACGCTCTTATCTTTGATATCTGTGTTGTTCTCCCTATTCTTCAGATAGGCACCTGACTTCAACAAAAATAGACAAAACAAAAGAAAATTTTCTGCCCCAGTTTGGTAGCTGGGTGCATCTGTGAGTTTAAACTGAATCACATCACCAAATATTACTAAGAATTTGAAAGCTAGGTCCCATTATCCAGGGGGTCCTGACAACTCTTAACTAAACGGCGATTTTAAATCTAAGCTATATCTTATTATCTAAGGAGGTCTTAAACTACTCCCCATTATCCAGGAGGGTCCTGGCAATTCTTAATTAAACGACAATTTTAGAGCTAAATTATATCTACTGAAGGGTATGTCTTATGCTAAATCTTGTTATCCAAACCAGTTTTAAACTACGTCCCATTATCCAGGCGGGCCCTGAAAACTCTTAAATCAAGTCTTATCTTAAGAGTGACAATTCTACGGCTAAATTATATTACCCTACAACAAGAACTTATGCTAAACCTTGTTATCTAATGGAGATCTCAAAGCTAGGTCCCATTATCCAGGAGGGTCCTGAAAACTCCTAATTGAATCATATCTTAAACATGCGAACTTTAAAACCATCTTATTCCTTGGGATACATTTATGCTAGATTTTACTACTCATGACTGTTTTAAATTTTAAACTAGGTCCTATTTTCCAGGAGGGTCCTGACAACTCCTAACTAAATTCTATCTCCAGAATGAAAATTTTGAAACCAACTTATATTCTTTTGGGGTACATTTATGCAAGATCTTGCTACTCAGTCGTGTATTTTGAATTTTAAACTAAGTCCCATTTTCCAGGAGGGTCCTGAGAATCCTGCGATCAAACCTGCATAGTACTTGTCTTCCTTATAGGGTGTTTCCTGAAACAAATGACATCTTTGCCCCTGTTTCAAATCAAAGAAAATCTTGTCAGTTTAAACGTGGCGGTTAGTTATGGCATTCTTGCTGGGGGTGGTTTTCTCTTTGCTAGGCTCTGCTTCGTTTCGACTGCCTTGAACATGGTCGAAGGATTGTTTTGACCTTCTGATTGATCATTAACTGCAAGATCCCCAACTGTTGTTCTCCATTTCTGACCTTTCTGTCTGAACTCGTATATCACCCACGACATTACACCATATGTCCCACTTTTCATCATATCATCTCTGGCATGTTCTAGCCGCATTTTGCTTTGTGCAATTTCGAAACTGGTAGTAACTTTGAAATTCCTTCTTATTTGTTGAAACAAGGCTAAACTTGGAAAAATTAACAGCAATTAAATGCAATGATTTTGGGAATTAAGAATAAAGAAGAAAATCCGAATTTGGATGACTGTTGGAGATAGGAAAAAGGAACTTATCTGAGTGGAGTCACTTGCACCAATGATCATGGTATGCATTTTGGATTAATCGGCCCAGTCTATTTAACCAATCTCTTTTTCAATTGTTTTACTTTGTGCTCCAAGATGTTCCACAACCCAATTTACTTTCCGCCAACTTTATGGATCTTGTTCGACTTGCAGTGCCCTGAAGGGTTTTCACCGACAAACCTCTCTCATTTGTTGATTCCTCAATTCTTTGTCGCCTGATGGTGCCCGTGAAGGTTTTCACCAATAAGACTCTCTCATTTTTATTTTCTCTCAGCTTTCGTCGCCTCATGGTGCCCGTGAGGGTTTTCACCAATAAGACTCTCTCATTTTCATTACTTTCCCTGCTTGGACCAGAGTGTTACCCTGATATGAATCACCTCTATTTGCTCGACTTGGCATCTCTCGAAAACGGATCGGAAGGTCTTTCTTTGGACCGTAATGTAGGTTTTTGGATGGGGTTAGAAAGAAAGGGTATCAAAGGCTCAAAACAATTTGACATGGGTTTAAAATTACAACTTTTGGAATCACATTTCTTATTACAAATACAACCTCTGCCCCAGTTTCTTGCTTGGGGATATTTTGACTTTTATTTTACTATGACCGAACCGTAAAGTCACCTACGTATCCTTAACAGGAATCAGGTCAAACGTAGTTCACACCTGAATTTCCTTGTTGTTATACTTTTCACTTCTTTTCTTTTCCCTTTTCTTTTCTTTCTTTTTCTTTCTTTTTCGTGATTGATTCCAAAAGAGGGGTACGAAAGAAATAAATAAGGCTCAAAAAGGGGAAACAAAGGGTAAAGTGTTTAGATAGCAGAACAAATTGTCGTTGTCATTTCAATCTTCGAAATAATGCCAAATACATAATATCTTTTTACTGCATCAGAATTGATAGTCATGTCTATGCATTTTCCTTCGATATCTGTTAAATATAAAGCACCATTGGACAATACACTGGTTACAATGAATGACCCTTGCCAATTCAGGGCGAACTTGCGTTTTTCCCCAGCCTGATGTGGAAGGATGCGTTTCAGCACTTGCTGGCCCACTTCAAACTTCTGGGGACGCACCTTTTTATTGTATGCTCTTGTCATTCTCTTTTGATACAACTGGCCATGACACACAGCTGCCAATCATTTTTCATCAATCAAGCTCAACTGCTCCAAACGGGTTTTGATCCACTCATCATTATCAATCTCAGCCTCAGCGACAATCCGAAGGGACAGGATTTCAACTTCCACAGGTATCACTGCTTCGGTTCCATATACCAACAAATAAGGGGTTGCACCTACTGAAGTACGGACAGTAGTGCGATAACCTAGCAACGCTAATGGTAATTTTTCATGCCATTGCCTGTAACCTTCTACCATTTTCCGAAGTATCTTCTTTATGTTTTTGTTGGCTGCCTCAACTGCTCCATTTGCCTTGGGACGACATGGGGTGGAATTGCGGTGTGCAATCTTAAACTGTTGACATACTTCTTTCATCAAATTGCTGTTAAGATTAGCACCATTATCCGTGATGATCACCTTTGGGATTCCAAATCGATAAATGATATTTGAATGAACAAAATCGACCACTGCTTTCTTGGTTACAGACTTGAAAGTTTTGGCCTCAACCCACTTGGTGAAATAATCAATGGCTACCAGAATGAATCTATGCCCATTGGACACTGTTGGCTCAATCGGTCCAATGATATCCATGCCCCAAGCAACGAAGGGCCATGGTGCCGACATCGTGTGCAATTCCGATGGTGAAGAATGAATCAAATCTCCGTGTATCTGGCACTGATGACATTTGCGCACAAAACTGATACAATCTCGATCCATGGTGAGCTAATAATAACCTGCTCGGAGAATTTTCTTTGCCAGCACATATCCACTCATATGTGGTCTGCAGACTCCTGAATGTACTTCGGACATGACAGCCGTAGCTTGTCTAGCATCTATGCATCTTAATAATCCAAGTTCTGGTGTTCTTTTATACAAAACTCCTCCACTTAAGAAGAATCCACTTGCCAACCGTCGAATTATTCTCTTTTGATCCCCCGTGGCTTGCACTGGATATATCCCCATTCTGATGTACTCCTTGATATCATGGAACCATGGTTCGCCATCAAGTTCTTCTTCAATCATGTTGCAGTAAGCATGTTGATCTGGTACTTGAATGTGCAAAGGATCGACATAGGCTTTGTCTGGATGGTGCAACATTGACGCTAGGGTAGCCAAAGCATCGGCGACCTCATTATGGACCCTTGGAATATGCCTAAACTCCACTAATCGAAACCGTTGACAAAGATCATGCAAACATTGTCGGTATGGAATGAGCTTCAAATCGCGTGTTTCCCATTCTCCTTGAATTTGATGTACCAGAAGATTTGAGTCTCCTAAGACCAAGACTTCCTGGACATCCATGTCTGCAGCTAGCCTTAAAACCAAAATGCATGCTTCGTATTCAGCCATATTGTTGGTACAACGAAAACGAAGTTGAGCTGTAACAGGATAGTGATGCCCTGTTTCAGAAATAAGCACGACTCTTATTCCCACTCCTTTCATGTTAGCAGCCCCATCAAAGAAAAGTTTCCAACCTAGTTTTTCAGCCTGTTCTAGCTCATCAATATGCATCACCTCTTCATCGAGAAAATAAGTCCTCAGTGGCTCATACTCTTCATCGACCGGGTTCTCGGCCAAATGATCGGCCAATTCTTGGGCTTTCATCGCAGTCCGAGTCACATAGATGATGTCAAATTCTGTGAGCAAAATCTGCCACTTTGCAAGTCTTCCTGTCGGCATGGGCTTTTGAAAGATATACTTCAATGGATCCAAGCGTGAAATGAGGTAAGTAGTGTAGGATGACAAATAATGTTTCAATTTCTATGCCACCCAAGTTAGGGAGCACCATGTCCTTTCCAGGTGAGTGTACTTAACCTCATAAGCCGTGAACTTCTTACTAAGATAGTAGATGGCCTATTCTTTCCTGCCTGTGACGTCATGCTGCCCCAGTACACAACCAAATGAATTTTCCAGGACAGTCAAGTAAAGAATCAAAGGTCTCCCTGGTTCTGGTGATACCAGCACAGGCAAGTTAGAGAAGTACCCCTTTATCTCGTCGAATGCTTCTTGACACTCATCAGTCCACTTGATTGCAGCGTCCTTCTTCAGCACTTTGAAAATAGGCTCACAAGTTGTCGTGAGCTGAGCAATAAACCTGCTGATGAAGTTCAACCTTCCTAACTGACTCATCACTTCAGTCTTGTTCCTCAGAGGTGGCAATTCTTGTATGGCTTTGATATTTGATGGGTCCAATTCGATGCCTCGTCGGCTGACTATGAATCCAAACAGCTTTTTGGATGGAACACCAAATGCACACTTGGCAGGGTTAAGCTTGAGGTTGTACCTGCAAAGCCTCTGGAAGAATTTCCTCAAATCCCCAACGTGGTCGGCCTGACGCTTTGATTTTATGATCACATCATCTACGTATACCTCAATCTCCTTGTGTATCATATCATGAAACACGGTAGTCATGGCCCTCATGTAAGTTGCCCCAGCGTTCTTCAAACCAAATGGCATTACCCTGTAGCAATAAGTCCCCCATGGCATGATGAAAGCCGTTTTTTCTACATCTTCTTCATCCATTAGAATCTGATGATACCCGGCATAGCAATCCACAAAAGATCCTATCTCACACTTGGCACAATTATCAATCAAAATGTGGATATTGGGTAGTGGGAAGTTATCCTTCGAACTTGTTTTGTTGATATTGCGGTAATCGACGCATACTCTGATCTTGCCATCCTTTTTCGGTACAGGCACGACATTAGCCAACCAAACAGGATATCGAGTGACCCGAATAACCTTTGCATCCAACTGCTTGGTAATTTCTTCTTTAATCTTCACACTCATATCAATTTTGAATTTCCTCAACTTTTGTTTGACGGGAGGGAATGTTGGATCAGTAGGCAATTTGTGGACCACTAAATCAGTGCTCAAACCTGGCATGTCATCATATGACCATGCAAAAACATTTGAACTCGATGAGTGCTTTGATGTTCTCGGATCTCTGGCTCGAGGTGGACACTTATTTTAGTCTCTCGGACATTGCCTGTGTCCCCTAAATATGACCATGCAAAAACATCTTTGAACTCTTCGAAGGCTTCATCCTCATCATCGTATTCTGATTCGTAATCACAATCTACTTCTTAAACTAATATTTCAGAATCAGATTGATTTTTAAGACTGGGCTGAGGATTCCTTATGCATGTTCATTAGAACCAGCGTAAAAAGAACTGTATAGAAAAGAAAAGAAAACAAAAAGGAAAACCATCAGGAATGATGAAGAAAGGGAAATTGTATTTCATTGAATGATAAAAGATAACAAGGTTTGCACACTCAAACAGACTGGAAAAAAAATGAAATCTAGATTACAACCCTGGAATAATCCGTACAAACTTAAAGGAAAATCAAAGCAAACTACCAAGACTCCTTCCGAGTAGGGAAAGTAGCCTTCCAATTATTAAGCTTTGTTTTTGGCCCGACAAATTGCACTTCCGCGTTGCTAGAACCTTCTCCAATTTCCACCATGTTCACACTATCGAACTTCTCAAATCTTTCAATTAACTCTTTGTCAGGATCAATCACAGAACTGGGAATTGCTGTTACTGGGTGACTCCTCGTACCGAACTTGACAAATGATCTGGAAAGATGTGGGACCAGCTTTGGAAGGACCCATGCCCTCTGTTTCAATTTCCTGGCTCTTTTTATGTCTGCGGCTGTGGGCTTGAATCCCAGACCAAATGTTTCCAAGTTTTCAGGAAGAGACACGGGCTGTATGATGCCTTGCAGAGCTGATCCCAAACCTTTTCCTGGTACAAAACCATTCTTCAGCATTTCATATGCTACCATGATTGATGCGGCGGTTATCTTTGGATTTGGGATACACTTCCCTTCTGGAACTTTCTCGACTGACATTGCGTCAGAAACTTGGTAGACCCATGGTCCCTTGTCATCTTCCATTTCAATGAATGGCACAATGGTGTTGCTCTGAGCGCAAAAATTATCTTCGCCGTGCACAACTATTTCCTGTCTGTCCCATTCAAACTTGACCATTTGATATAGTGTTGATGGTACTGCTTTAGCGTCGTGAATCCACGGTCGCCCTAATAGCAAATTGTAGGAAACAGTTATATCCAGCACTTGGAATTCCATTGTGAATTCTACTGGACCTATAGTCAGCTCCAACATTATGTCCCCGACGGAGTCTTTGCCCACGCCGTCAAATCCCCGCACACAGATACTGTTCTTATGGATCCTCTCATCTTCTACTTTCAGCTTGCTTAGAGTGGAGAGAGGACAGATGTTCGCACTTGAACCATTGTCAATCAATACCCGGGTAACCACAAAATCCTCACATTTCACTGTAAGGTAAAGGGCTTTTTTATGCTCAGTACCCTCTACTGGCAATTCATCATCGAAAAAAGTGACTCTGTTTACTTCAAAAATCTTTTGGCTATCTTTTCCAGATGGTTTACCGAGATCTTGTCGGGGACATGGGCCTCATTCAAGATTTTCATCAGCGACTGACGGTGCTCATCTGAATGGATTAGCAATGAGAGCAATGAGATTTGAGCGGGCGTTTACCTCAACTGCTCTACAACAGAATAGTCATGCACTTTCATTTTCCTCAAAAATTCCTCTGCCTTTTCTTTAGTTACAGCTTTCTTTACCGGCGTTGGATTATCTTTAGCTCTTCTTAACTCCTCGGGAGTGAAACACCTTCCTAAGCGAGTCAAACCTTGTCCTTCACAAACTTCGTCTTTGATTTCTTTCCCTTTGTAAATCACTGTCACCCATTCATAATTCCAAGGAACAGCCTTGTTGTTGATCACTGGAAGCTGAGTTACTGGTTTTATAATAACAGGCTCTGTACGATCACCCTTCATGACCACAACAGGTTTACTTGCAACCCCTGGTACTACCACTTTAGCTTTCTCTGGTTTCACTACAGTAGTGCTTGACGACCCTTTCTCGGCTACCACAGCCGGCTTATTGTCTACCCCTTTTAACTGGACCACTGATTTCCCACTGGTTACCTTCTCCTTTGAACTGGTTTCGCTGGAACGGATCATCATTACCGTCTGTGAGGGTTTCTTAGGCTCCTCTCCTTTGTGTACCAACTCAATCATATGGATCTCATGGTGAGCTGGCAGTGGATTATGATTGATATTTGGTGCTTTTGGGGCCTGGACCTCGATCCGATGAGGATCAATAAGCTCTTGCACAGCTGTTTTCAGTTTCCAACACTTCTTTGTATCATGCCCAGGGGCCCCTGAACAGTACTCACAACTCACCGAGTGGTCAAGATTTCTAGGAGGGGGATTTGGCATTTTAGGCTCAATTGGATTCAGCATGCCTAACTGCCTCAACCTGTGGAAAAGACTGGTATATGATTCTCCCAGTGGAGTGAAAGTCTTTTGCTTCTGTAACCTCTCATTCTTGAAGGCTTGGCTTGGTCGGAAACCCGTTCCGGGGGGATTTCTGTAGGCTATTTGGGGTGGATATATGTTTTGTGGAGCTGGGTATGGATTTTGTGGAGCCGGTGCACGCCATTGTGCGTGTGCTGGGGTTTGGGTATAGGTTTGTGCCTGATGGATGAAAAAATAGGGATCTGGCGGTGGGTAGTATTGTTGTGGAGGGATATATGGAGTGTGGGGGTAATTTTGGTGGTAGGGTCGGGGTTGGTTATAGTAGGGTGATGGGCCTCTAGATCTGAACCAGGCTCCGGACTCAATTGTCGCAATATCTTCTTTCTTCTTTTTCGCAAGTACACCCCAGTGCCGTTTTGGATGCCCTGGGTGGTTGCCTTGATTGTTGAATAACCCATGATCTTGTTGGACTTAAGTCAGTCCTCGACCATGCCTCCCATTTTTACAACCTCATCAACCATCTCGCTCTCTTTCATTGGGGGATCTACCCTTGTTGCCTGCTCCCTCCATCGGAAACCATATTCTCTGAGGTTTTCACTGTGCTTCTTCTCCAGTTTAGTCAAGGACAGTCGGTCCGGAATGATCTCAAGATTATACTGGAAGTGACAAGCGAACGCTTGTGCCAGATCATCCTATGTGTACCATCTTCCGTGATCTTGGCGGGTGTACCATTCCAATGCTGATCCACTCAAACTCTGACTGAAGTAAGCCATTAATAATTCATCTTTTCCTCCGGCTCCCCTCATCTTACTGCAAAAACCTCTTAAGTGTGCTACTGGATCACCGTGCCCATTGTATAGATCAAACTTGGGCATCTTGAAACCTGGCGGCAATTGCACATTTAGAAACAGACATAGGTTCTTGTAGGCCACACTTACTTGACCTCCTAATCCTCGCATGTCCCGGAATGACTGTTCTAGGCTCTTAACTTTCCTGAACATCTCCTCATGTTTGTTTGGCTGGTCTCTCAGCTTCTCTCAGGATATCAGAACATGGATTATAGGGGTAGGTTTCGGGAGCTTTGAAGGTGGGCTCCGGGGGGTAGTACTGGTTGTCCTGAGCTTGGAACATAGGCTCACTCGAGGATCTATGGAGTGCAGCTGGTGGAGATACCACAAAGATAGGGGTGACTGGCGGAGGGGGGTATGGAATTGATTTTGGTAGTGGAGCTTGTGGCATTTGAGAAGTAGTGCCATGGTAATGTTGGTAAATGGGAAAGCTTGGATCGATGGCAGGATGATCCTAAGCCTGAGCCGGTGGTGGGGTGGAAGCAGGGTTAGCAGGGTAAGCTGGGGGTGATAGTCCTTTAGACCAAGCCTGATACATCTCGGCCATCTGTTGCTTAAGTTTGAGCATCTCCTCTTTCATTTTACTGACGTCCAACTCCTCTACCTCAACACTTGTGTCGACATCCGGGATAGACATGATTTCTGGTATTGGTCCTTTTGATCTGGTTTGGTAATGATTATGTGCCAGTATCCTCTAGATAAACTAACTCCTTGAATTCTCTGAAAAACAACAAACTTGTTAGTTTTTAGAGTTTAACACATATGCAATTGCACATTGGGATGCAATGCACCTAGGAAATTAACCATTTTCTATCATGCATTTGCTTCGGTTGCGTGCGTTATTCCGGCCTCTCATAATTGTGCCCCTTCTTTTAAGCTTCCTTTATTCTATCCTCCTTTATTTATTTTTCATTTCCCCCTTTTCTTTTTAGTGGTGGTCGAATCCTATAGAGATTGCCTATGTATTATGTCCCCGCATGAATTAGACCGTGCGTAGTTCTAGCAGATAAGTGCACAAGTAAACAGCTCTAAAAAAACAAATGCTTCCATTACAAAACTCAAAACTAACAAATTCCAAAAGACTAACAGATTCTGATGCAAAGACGAAATACAGACTCCGAAAATAAGCTATCATACTCCAACAAAAGGAAATACAGAACAGAAAGAAAATACAAACTCAACATGACTGACAGACTTTAACCGAAACGGAAATACAGACTTCATGAGAAATCATGAATACATCAATGCTCCTAGTGCCCGCGGGACATCATTCAGTCTCGCGGCGGGCCTATATGCTAGATCCCTTTGAAGTCAGTCCAAGTCACTCATTATCTGCTTAACAAATGTCATCACTGCTGCGAAGAAGGTAGTACGAGTCATATCCTCACAGATCTGGCACTTCATAACGACGTAGTCGGCGATGTTTCTAATTCTCTCTCTTATGACGCCTTTTTCTTGTAACAAACGCCCAATATGCTAGGCCCTGGCTTCCAAAGTTTGATCGGCCACATGATTCTGCTCCTGAAGTTGTTGCAAGTCTATTTCTAATTGCGTCAAGGCCGTATAACAATGTTCCCTTTCAACCCTGAAGTCTTTTGCCTGTTTGATCATTTTGTTTTCTGTTTCGATGACCCTTTTCTTTAGCCCTGCAACCTCATTGTCATACTTTTCTTTCAGCTGCTTAACCAGACGTGCTCGTACTGCCGAGTTTTCGGCCAATTGTTTTCGAGCCCTGGTTAATTCACTTTCTGCTTTGCTCAAATCAAAATTATATTCGCCCACTTTCCGCCTCAGGTTATCTATAAGTTTTTCATCTTTGGCACTTCGGGCGGGGTTTTTTACAGCTATTTTAATCTTTTGAATTTGGGCTCGAAGGGCCTCATTTTCTTTAGCTAGTTTCTTTTTCTCCCTCTCATCTGCGGCGGCCTGCAGATCTTTCTCAAACTGCAACTCCATGACTTGCTTCTCCAATCTGCCTATTGTGGCCCTGTACTCATGTTCTTTAGCCAACCAATCCCGCTGTTCTTTCAATGCCCCGACAAACTCTTGGAGATGGGGTCTCTTGGCCGGCCTCCCAAACTCGATTTCTCTCCTATACCAAGCAAGGCGGCAAAAATTCACCTTTGGACCGATCACGTACACATGTATTTGCCGTTAAGTATTGACACTCGCTCCAAATTTGGCGGACTGCTGCTTCATGAAATTGTCCGTTAGGCCCGATCTCGACCACTTGGCCACTAAGATCTTCATCTTTCAGAACTATTTGGCATCTCCCCAAAACTCGATACGGGGCATAGGGCTGGATACTCCTGAGTCCCATCAAAAGGAAATGGGGACCAGTGGCTGGCATATATATGATTTCATCCACAGGCAGCCATCCAAATGTCCACTCTATTTGGCTTGCAGTGACGGAACGGAGGCACGCTATCCACTCTATGACCCCTTCTGGCAAGCTGATTCCATCAACCCTCGTAGAAAATTCCTCTATGTATGTTTTCTCTGTCGACCCATAACTCATAAATTGAGGACGACGGCATAGGTGTTCGATCATCCACATCTGCAGCAACACGTTGCACCCCTCAAAAAGGTTTCCCCTGGCTTTGCAGGCTGTGAGAGCGCGAAAGATTTCAGCTACTATCATGGGTGCGAGGGTGTTGTTGGCTTGAGTAAACAAAGTGCTGACAACCCCGGCTGCTCGTATGATAATATTCCCATCTTTTCTAGGAAACACCAAAAGTCCCAAAAAGACCACCATAAATGCAAAACATTTGTGTTCTTCCCACTTAAGGCGGTTTCCCTTGCTGCAGATTTTGTTTTCTGGCTTGTTGAACCCCTCTATATGACCATATCTGTTGAATATAAACTGCAAAGTACAAATACCAGCTGCCAAGCCTGGGTTATGGACCTCCCTACTTATTTTCAAAGAGTATAGGAACCTGTGCACGGCTATGGCCCTCGGAGCAATTAGGTACTGGTGTCTCAGAGGAACTTTGGGACCCCCAATATATCCGGCTATTTCTTCCAATGTTGGGATAAGTTCAAAATCTGAGAAATGAAATACGTTGTGAGCCGGGTCCCAGAATGTGACCAATGCCTTTATGATATCCCCTCTGAGATTAATTTTCAGCAACCCAGCGAGGCCTCCCAAGTATAGATTGACCGTGTCTTGCCCTGATTTGCCCAAGTCATCCCACCACATGTGCAACTCCAAAGGGATCTTGTTCATAATTGTTACTGGTAAATTCTGGCTTGTGCTCATTCTGCACATTTATTAAAGTGATTAATCATGATTTACTCTATTTTGAATCAAAACTGACCGTTTTTCAGATTTTTTTTTCTAAAACCAAAAGCCCAACTTTGCAAATACGGCCTTTCAGCACTTCCTGAGGGAGATTTTAAGGTTGTGCCTCCTAACTGGCCAAAAATTGGAAAAAGACCAAAGGTGGTTGTTTATGTGAAATCAGCCTTCCGGCGTCCCTTTCGGGAACATTCGGCTATTTTTGATAAAAATGGCATCACCTTACCTATTTACAGTAAGATAAATTTTTTTTTTTTTTTTCGTTTCGGGCTATTTTTGGCAAAAAGAAGTTGGACCCGATAAAGGTTGCCTACGTATCCCACACCCTGTGAGAATCAAACTGACGTAGTTCGGCAAATAAAACAAACTATTTTTGAAAACAAGATTCTTTTTTCATTTTATTGGCAAAATAAACAAACTATTTTTGAAAAAAAATCTTTTTTCTTTTCCTTCTCCTTTTTTTTCTTTTTTCTTTTTTTAAAAATTTTCTCAAAAATTCGGCAGAGTTTCGGCACTATTTGGACATTAATTTTTTTTCAAAATAGGCGATTAACTCTCTTTAACCCTCATACTGCTATTTCTCATTCCTCAAAATATTCAAAAGCCGGTCAGCATGCAAGTCCGAAGCAAATAAATGCACAAGTAGCAAGTAAGATGCATCAGGATGGTCTTTTTCATTTTTGGTACACCTGTCCTAGACAGACCCAACCCCTGTGTTGAGCCTCCAAAGTCAAATGCACATGATGCACACAAACGTTCCTATTAGGGATCCGGCATGAAGCTGAGTTATTCTAGGTTCAAAGCCTGGGTATTTGTTCTAGACTGTGTACCCGAGCGGACAACTCGAGCCGAGGAGGGGGCTACGTACCGGGAACCAAAAGGCCATCCGGCTTAGTAACTTGTCCGAGCCTCTTTCTTATTTCAAGGTATGACAATAATAGAATAGGGAGTCTCGACCAGCGAGCACATCCCCGAAGGTGAGAAGAGAAGGGTTTCGTAGCAGTTTATATACAGTTTAGATAATATCAAAGCGGTAAAAGCAGCATTTAGCACATTAGGCCCAAACATGTAAAAATCAGATAATAAACAAAGCCAATTATAACAATTATTCCAAGCTCGAATTCTCGAATCCTGAACCAGAAGTTCTGGGTTCCAGTCCCCAGCAGAGTCGCCAGGCTGTCACACCTCCTTTTTTCCTACGCCCTGGAAAGGTATAAGGGAGTCTTTTCCAACTTAAAGTTACAATTGAAAAGAGATTCATTTATTATTAAAAATTCAGAGTCGCCACTTGGGATAATTTATGGTGTCCCAAGTCACCGGTTTAAATCCCGAATCGAGGAAAAGATTGACTCTGTTTTACAGTCCGCGAACACAGAAATCCGGGTAAGGAATTCATTAACCCGGGAGAAGGTGTTAGGCATTCTCGGGTTCTGTGGTTCTAGCACGGTCGCTCAACTATTATAATTGGCCTATTATCTGATTTTAATACATGTTTTAGCCTATGGTTCAATTTTAACTTATTAACCGCTCTTATTCATTTTTAGGAAGATTGCAACGTCATTTAAAATATGTCTTGAACCACATCACATAAATGCACCCGCGGTCCACGACACATTTTATTTAACGTTGTTGGGATTTGGATTTGGGTCACATGAAATGCACACCCGAGTTTAGGAAGGTAATTCAAATTACGCACCTAAAACAACTACGCATTTTTCAACTTTACGAGGGCCATAGAAAATTCGCTAAATGACATGCCTCAAATTCTAAGGATTTAAAATTAATTAAATGAGGGCCATGAGTTTTGATGTTTTATTGTGGATGGAGTGGTATAAATTGATCAGTACAAAAGGCCTAAAGAAATGGGTTAGCTACATGTATATCACTGGAGCCTTATGTTATAGCATACTACAATTAAAAAAGGTGGAGTTGGCATTTATGTGAAAATAAGAAAAGACTTCCAGCTTTGGGTTCATCTCCATATCATCTTCAAAAGACCAACTTTCGTTTTCAAATTCTAGAAAGAAACTAACAAAATTTTATTACAAAATAATGAATCTTAAATGACCATATGAGCACAAAAAAAAACATCCTGAGAACTATTCGGATGAACCAGAATGAAGAAAACAAACATGGACATACAAAAATGCATTTTTAAACTTGATTATAACAAAGAACACTTAAAGTAATTAATTTATTTAATACTATTCTAAAGAGAAAATTGTAGTATCACCACTATAACTTCTACAGTACCATTTTGAAGCAGAGGAAGTTGAATCTTCATATGGTTAATTTAAGAAAATATGCAGCCAATAACATAAACTGAAGATAAGATCCTTCCACTAACACAATCTTTTTTTTTTACATCTTAATGTTGACAAATTGTTCAATTTCACATACTTCTTTAAATTTTAAAATATGAACATGGTGCTACATGAGCTTGAAATCTAAATGTAAACAAAACAATACCTGCTGGTTACAAGTCATGAACCAAGAAAAATAAAAATAAAAAGAAAAAAAAACGAGACAGAGTCATGAACAAACTAAAATAACGTTAACATTTGCAAATCTCAATTTACTCAATCAAAGAAACATCATTCATGCGAACAGATTAAATACGAAAGAAACTTTATCAAAAGAACCAAATCAATTTGCTTCTGCTTCAATAAAGATGCTCCGACATTTTTTAACTCAAGAGCTTGAATTACATACCTACAAGAGAGTGAATTCAAATGAATAAAATTTGAAAGTTGTAGAGTCGATACAGCAGCAACAACAAAATCTCTATCAACTCTTCTTCAAACCCAAGATTCAAGGCCCGAAATATTGAAAGAAAAATTTAATGAAAATTTTCAACCTAAGTTTCTCTCCTCCCCCACTCTTATTCTTTTTTTCTTTCCTTTTCTTCTCAAATTTTCTCTTCTATTTATAGCAAAATTTTCGAGATTTTTCAGATTTTCTTTTAAAAATATTTTATTATTTTATTATTTTTTAATTAAAAGAAATCCCACTTACAAATTGCTTTTATTTTTTATAAAAAGAAATCCCACCTTTATTTACTTTTATTTTTAAAATTCCAACTTTAATTACTTTTGTCATATTTAAAATCCCACTTTTTTTACTTTTTAAAAGAGAATTCCACTTATTTAACTTTTCTTAAAAAAACAATTCACTTTCTTTTGCTTTTATTTTAAAAATGCTACTTTCTTTTACTTTAAATATTTTTAATTTTCAGATACCTTTATATTTTTTTTTAATTCCAACTTTCTTTTATATTTTATTTTTTTAAAATTTTCACAAAACTTTACTTTTATTTTTTTAATTTTCTACTTTCTTTTACTTTTTAAAAGAGAATTCCACCTACTTTTACTTTTATTTTTTTTATTCAAAACTACCTTTTTTCTTATTTTTTAAATCACTCCTGAAAATAAAATAAAAAAAATATTTTTTCGGAATTATTTTATTATTTTAAAATAAAAATAAAACTAAAATAATATTAATAGTAATAATTCACCTTTTAAATTTTGTATTTTTACCCTATAATAAAAAGTGTAACAAAGCTAAAAATTGTAGGTTAAAACCCCTAAAATATTTACATAGAAGAAGTGATAAAAAAAAATATTATCAAAAATTAGGTGCTCACATGTAGTGATTTTCTTTTAGATGGGATCAAATGGAAAAGTTCTTGCTCGGTTGAGTACGTAGTTTTTTGTAGCTTGGAGTGGACTATGAAGTTCTCATGTTTATCATAGGATGTCATGGTATATGCGGTATGTTGTGTAGGGTTGAGATTTGCGTGTGTAAGGTCGCGATTTAGGTTTGAAAGAAAGGTCATAAATTCTTAGGCAGCATGGACGGTTCCAGATGACTAGATAAATGATATCACTGATTGGTGTGGCTTGATGAGGGTACACATTTCAGAAAGGGCGATGTGTTTGAGTTATGGATACTTCATTGGTATTGCGGCATTATCTTGTCTGATCGACTGCTGATATTCGAAGTTTGCTTGGTGGCACAAGTGAATTTTTGGAGTACCCTTGTGGAATGATTGAGTATGAGAGGTGTGTTAGATATTCGAGCGGTGGAGTTGGGATCGTATATGGTGATTCATGTGCTTTATGGACTTGGAGACTGGCAGTTCTCAAAAACAGGTTATTTTGTGGTTGTGGACTGTAAAGATGTGGGAAAAGCCAGTCAAATGTTGTACGTGCCATAATTCAGTCATTGTGAACTTTCGGAAAGTTATTCATCTATTGTGGGTGACCAGAGTTAATTTAGGGTTCATTGGTAGGCCCAATATGGATGGGTGTTCTGCATTGAGTCGGGTATGTTGACTCTGAACTGATATTGTTGAGGGATGTGCCATTCGATTGTC
This sequence comes from Nicotiana sylvestris, assembly GCF_000393655.2. Lineage (NCBI taxonomy): Eukaryota > Viridiplantae > Streptophyta > Magnoliopsida > Solanales > Solanaceae > Nicotiana > Nicotiana sylvestris. The sequence goes on along the minus strand of NC_091064.1, from coordinate 120,199,842 downwards.
ATTGAGCTTATTCGTGTTTGGGGAGATCTATGAGTTACCTTTCCGTGTTGCGAGGCATTAGGATTTGTTGGTTATAGGCACATGTGGTGTGGTTTTATTGTAGTCTCTCAATAGAATTCGATTGGGAAGAGTATTTGGTATTACTGGGTAGATGGCGTATCGGTTGTGTCCTTTCAGGTATGTGTTATGTTATGTCATTTGTTTCGCCATGGTTATGATGATTTGCTTTTGGGAATAGACATCAAATTACGCGTGTTGTTGTTGTTGAGCATAGCGACTCGAGGTGTTCCATGTGGACCGGTGTTTGGATAGAGTTGCGCATTGAAGCAAAGTTATGTGGAAGTATGATCCTTCGGGTTAGATTCGTGTGTTCTGGTTCTACGATGTGTCGGTTCTCAGCATTGTGTGGTGGTGGTACTGGTGAGCTTGTGGTACAACTCTCTCATTTGAGTCATTTTCCCATGATTTGAGTACATTTGGAATGTTACTTATTGGTGTACGGGTCGCACGGGTTGTGGCTTTAGATTGTATTAATGTGTCATGTCATTAGAGTAGTCGTGTTGGATGAGATGAGGACATTGAGATATAGAATGAATACTATCGGATTCAATTTCAGCATGTTGGAAAGATAATATCAGGATTCGACTTAGAAATTTATCATGGTCCTTGCCAAAGGAGAGGGAGCTTCATGAATGATTGATCTGAGGAATGATTATGATTATGCGTGTTTCTTTCATCATTGGCAGTATACGAAAGTGTTGGAATGAGACTTTAATTTGTAAGAGGTTTATTATCGGTATTCGGTTGTTGTGTGCAATTGTCGTGATTAGAAGTTATCGCTACGAGTGTCTGAGTTATGGGGTATATCATGTAATTGCATCTAGGGTTGCAAATATGGTTTGATACAGCATGTTCGGACTTATTCAGTGTATAGATGTGAGATTCTAATCTTATAGATAGTTTCGGAAGTGGAAAATTGGTTCTAAGGTTATGGGCTAGGGTGAATTGTGAAATTTCAGTTATGTTGTGTTATCGGAGCTATATTGGATAGGGTGACGTGGGATCACCCCCGAGTATGTGCATGGTAAGGTTACACAGCGATTTGATGGTTTTTGGAACAACCTTGGTCACGTTCGAGGGCGAACATATGTTTAAGTGGGGGAGGATGTAACTACCCGACTAGTCGTTTTGAGCTTTTGCACTTCGCTCGCCAATTCTCGGGCATGACTAGCCCCGTGTGATGTATTATGACTATGTAAATCGTCGGTTTTGGTTTTCAGGATAATCGGAATAGATTTGGAAGAACAATTCTCAGTTTGAAGCTTTAAGTTTGAAAGGTTTGACCAAGTTTTGACTTTTTAGTATTCGATCTCGGATTTGGATTTCTATGATTTGGTTAGCTCCGTTAGGTGATTTTGGACTTGGGAGCGCATACGGAATGTATTTTGGATGTCCGTGGTAGATTTAGGCTCGAATTGGCGAAATTAGAAATTTGGCATTTTCCGGTCGATAGTGGAAATTTTGATATCGGGGTCAGAATGGAATTCCGGAAATTGGAGTAGGTCCGTTGTGTCATTTGTGACGTGTGTGCAAAATTTCAAGTCACTCGGACGAGATTTGATAGACTTTTTGATCGAATTCGAAATTCGAAAGTTTTGGAATTCTTACGCTTGAATCCGAGGGTGATTTGATATTTTGATATTGTTTTGAGTGTTCCGAAGGTTGGAACAAGTTTGAATGATGTTATGGGGTGTGTTGGCATGCTTGGTCGGGGTCCCATGAAGCTCGGATAAGTTTTGGAAGAGTTTTTGGAAGATTTTGGCGTTTTGAGCATAAGCATGTAATGATCCAAAGGTCCATTTTTAGTTCTAGAGATCGAAATTTGATTTCGAGACTTCCGAAATTTTGATAATGAATTATAGGAGTGACCTAGAAAGTTTGGTCTAATTTCATCAAGTCGCAATTGGGTTTTTGACGCGAATCATGAGTTAATTGTTTAACAAGAGAAATGGGTTTCGCACTGAGAAAATGAGCTCTGAATCGAGTTTTGATTGAAGGACTATGTTTGTATTATTATTATTTGTGACTCATAGGAACAAGAATCATCGAATTCCAAGTTCGTATGATGGAATAGAGCCTTTTTAATGATATTAAAAATGACTAGTGCATCAGATCTGATGTGCACCTTTAGCGACCAATTTGACCACTTTTAGTGACCGGAAATGGCTTTAGCAACCAAAATCGGGTTTATTAATGTTGTTATGTCTTTTTAGCTCATTTTGACCTTTTTTGGTGAAAGAACACGGCTTGGGGCGATTTTTGAGCGAGAAATCATGGGAAATCTTGAGGTAAGTCACTTGTGATCGTTTCTACTCCATAATATTGAATTATCATCGAATAATCCGATTAGATTACATGTTTTTGAGGTGTAAATTGGAGATTTGGACCTAGGGATTTGAAAATAAGATTTGAAGATTTGGAGGCCGGATGGTTATCGAAATTTAGTAATTTTGGTATGGTTGGACTCGTGGTTGAATGGGTTGTCGAATTTTGTGAGTTTCGTCAGATTCTGAAGCGTGGGCTCGGGGGCCGGGTTTGAGCCAAATTTGGGATTTTTTGTCTAATTTGATAATTTTCATAGGGAATTCATTCCTTTAGCATATATTGATGATAATATACTTATTTTGGTTAGATTCAGAGCATTTGGAGGCCGAGTCGAGCGGCGAGGGCATTGCGGAGTTGAATTTCATCTGGATTAAGATAAGTAATGATTGTAAATATTGTCCTGAGGGTATGAAACCTCGGATTTCAAATCGTTGTGCTACTTTGAAGTGACAAACATGCTAGATGGTGAGCGTGGGGTTGTGCACCATAGGGGATTGTGACATAGTCCGTCCCGTAAGACTATTAAATCGCCTATTTGATTGAAAACTGTTTGATATCATTGTGTTTTGGAAAGTATTATCATGTTTTGGTATGAATGCCATATTTGGGCCTTGTGCCAATTATTTTGGACCCTTAGGGGATTTTTACTACTATTCCTTACTGTTTTGACTTCATATTTGTACTTAGTCATGTTGTATTCTACTGTTTTCATAACTCATCCATATTTACCCCTTTTTGATATTTTAAACGATATTTTGGGCTGAGCATTATGTTTTATTGTTGCCCGAGTGGCTTAAGAGACTTCTGACTGAGTGAGTCCGAGGGCCTGTTTTGTGAGGATATTATGGGATCAGGTTGCGCGCCACAACAGTGTTGTACTGATTCATGGTTATGAGGCCGAGGGCCTATTTGATTATGCCAAGAGATGACTTGTTATAGCACTTAGGCTATAAAAGCCCCTCCAGGAGTCTCTACACCCCTAGTGAGCACGGGCACCCAATGTGAGTGATATGATATAACCCGAGGGGCTGTTGTTATTTCATATTGTTGCCCGAGGGGCTATTCTTGATCCATGTTCTGCCTGAGGGGCGGTTCTTGATTACGAGTGATTGTGAGGTAGCCCGAGGTGCTGGTTCTGTTGATATTTTGCCCGAGGGGAGGTATATGGTACATGTTTTGCCCGAGGGGCTATTTACGTTTCTATCATTTTTACTTACTGTTTTTATCACTCGTTTGAAACTATTGAAAGTTGTTTTAAAAGAGTTTTACTGAAACTGAGCTTGATTTACGAAGTAAATGATTTCTGTACTATTCTGGAAATATACTGCATTTGCTGTAGCGTTATGATGTGGTTTATGTATTTTCTTACTGCTCAGCTTTCATTTACTTTTATTACTTACTGAGTTGGCGTACTCACATTACTCCATGCACCTTGTGTGAAGATTCAGGTATTTCTGATCCTAGTAGCAGGTGTTGATTGCTCAGTGGCAGAGTCATCGGAGTAAGCAAGGTATTGTCCGATGTTCGCAGCCCTGCTCTTCTCCCTCTTGTCTTCCTTAGATTGTTTTTAGTATATTTTCAGACTCATTGTTGTTTTCAGACCTGAGTAGATGCTTGTGACTTGTGACACCCCGATGTCGGGCTTGTGTATTTATTCCGCACTGTTCATTTAGACTTACATTATGAGATATTTGATTAATTGAAGGCTTAGAAATGACTTTTATTGAATAATGGTTAAATTCGGGAATTGTGTCGGCTGGTCTAGTTTCACGATAGGCGCCATCACAACCGGGTCGGTTTTAGGGTCGTGACAATTTGAGTGTCAGTCATCTCAATCTTATGATCTGGAATCATTTTAGTTGATGATTTTTTATAAACCTCTACAGCTGGAACATCTTCATTGAATGACTCTTTAGTCATCTTACCAGACGGAATATCTTCATTTCTTGTTTGTTTACAAAGCTCAACTGTTAATTTATGAGCCTCTAAATCACACATTTCTAATCATTTATCTTCATCTGGAATTCCAACATCAACAAAACTAGATGCTACATAAAAAATACATTCATATGTCAGAAAAAATATAAATAATTTTTTTTGAATATACAACTGTCACGACTCAAATTTTCCACCCTCGGGAGTCGTGATGACGCCAACTAGTGAAAGCTAGGCAAGCCAATCATTACAAATATTTAACCCTTTTCTATTTTTAATCCTTTAACAGTTGTGAATTAACATTATAAAAACAGCAAAAATAATAAAGCGGAAGAATGAAATATAACAACTTAATAATAATACCGGTAGAAATCCATAAACAAAAACTACCCAGAAATGGTATCACAAGCTCACAGACTATCTAGGAATACTACAAATAGGGGTCCGAAAGATAAATACAAAGCTGTTTCTGAAATACATAAAGGAAACAGTATGAAAATATAGAAGGAGACGCCAAGATCTACGGATGCCTGCAGGACTACCTCGGGTCGCGTGATGGACTGAAGGAAGCAACCTTACTACGGTCCAAAAGCTGCAACACCGGGATCTACACACAGTGTAGAGTGTAGTATCAGCACAACCGGCCCCATGTGCTGGTAAGTGCCTAGCCTAACCTCGGCGAAGTAGTAACGAGGAAAGGACAAGACTACCAAATAAACCTGTGCAGTTAAATCATATACAACGGAAAAATAAAGGCAAAAATTTACAGTTAAAGATAGGAGGGGAAAACATGCTACGGGGAACAACGAGTAACAACAGAAAACCAATAGATAAATGTAAAGAACACCATAATTCAATTATCAGCAAGAATCAGAAATCAAAGACAAGTGCACGGCATCACCCTTCGTGCTTTTACCTCACATAATCATTGCACGGAATTACCTTTCGTGCATTATCACTCATATCATAGCACGATATTGTATATCGTGAGGCACGGCGTCACCCTTCGTACTTTTACCTCAAAATATTGGTATGACATCACCCTTCGTGCATTAACACTCTCAAAATCATGCACGACATCATCCTTCGTGCTTTACTCTCTTCCTCACCCAAGCAACAATCATAAAGCAATTTGGGCAAGGGAATCAATAATATCACAATAAAATCCTGGCAAGGGAACAATAGCATAACAACAACATCCCAGCAAGGAAAATAATATCATGAGTAATAACATCCCGGAAAGGGAGATAATATCAAAAGCAATAACATCCCGACAAGGGAGACAATATCATAAACCTCTTCTGTTTTCCACAATTACTTCACAATTCAATTCTCAACTTGAGCCAACTCTCTAAAATGTTCAATTACCAATAATACTTCCACAAGCCTTGTTCAACAATAGAAATCATCATATAAAGCATGAACAATACAAACGGAGTCACATTAATCATCATCATGCCTATATGTTGTACTCAACAATTAACACATTTGCAACAAAATCACCGCATTTGCGACCCCTGCTTGCATCGCAATTGCGATGCCTGATCTTGCATTTGCGAGATCAGAGGCCTCTACACATCTGCTACACACCAGCAATTTTCCTAAGCCCAATTTCACTCTGTGGCCTATCCAAAACTCACCTGAGCCCTCAGGGCTCCAAACTAAACATGCTCCCTAACCTAAAAACATCATACGGACCTGCTTGCGTGAGCAAATCGCCAAAATAACATCAACAACTATGAATTAAACCCCAAATTTATGAAATCGCTTAAGAACACCAAAATTTCAAATTTCTCAAATAAAGGTTCGATTTATACTAAACGAACTCCGATTCTTACCAAACTTCACAGATTCAACTTACTTATTATTTGAAACTTATACCGGGCTCCGAAACCAAGATACGAACCTGATACCATCAAGAAAATGCATCAATTCACTTCTAATAACCTTTATATTTTCCAGAAAACAATTTTCTTTAAAATATCATCGGGCTTGGGACCTCGGAATTTGATTCCGGGCATATGCCCAAGTACCATATTTTACTATGGATCCTACGAGACCGTCAGATCTTAGGTCCGGGTCCGTTTACCAAGAATGTTGACAAAAGTCAACTTTATTCAATTTTAAAAGCCAATTTCCTTATTTCACTTAGTTTTCACATAAAAGATTTTTCCAGAAATGCACTCGGACTGAGCACACAAATCGAGGTGAGACAAGAAGAGGTTTTTTTAAGGCCTCAAAACACTGAATTTACTTTAAAAATGAGTGATGACCTTTTGGGTAATCACATTCTCCACCTCTAAAACAACTTTCATCCTCGATCGGACATAAGAAAAGTACCTGAGTCAAATAAAAGATGGGGATATCGGCTCCGCATATCGGACTTGGACTCCTAGGTCGCTGCCTCAATAGGCTGACCTCTCCACTGAACACGAACAGAAGGAAAACTCTTCGATCTCAACTGATGAACCTGCCGGTCTAGAGTAGCTACTGGCTCCTCCTTATAAGACATGTCCTTGTCCAACTGGACAGTGCTGAAGTCTAACACGTGGGATGGATTGTAGTGATACTTCCGAAGCATGGACACATGAAACACTGGACGCACTGCTGATAAACTCGGTGGCAACGCAAGTCTGTAAGCCACCTCTCCCACTCGATCAAGAATCTCAAACGGGCCTATGAATCTAGGGCTAAGCTTGCCCCTGTTCCCAAATCTCATCATGCCCTTCAGAGGCGACACCCGAAGCAACACCCATTCGCCGACCATGGATGCCACATCACGAACCTTACTATCGGCATAACTCTTTTGCCTGCACTGATCTGTACGAAGCCTATCCTGAATGATCCTGACCTTGTCCAAGGCGTCCTGTACTAGATCCGTACCCAACAACCGAGCCTCTCCCGGCTCAAACCATCCAACCGACGATCGACAGCGCCTACCATATAAAGCCTCATAAGGAGCCATCTAGATGCTCGACTAGTAGCTGTTGTTGTAGGCAAACTCCACTAAAGGCAAGAACTGATCCCAAGAGCCTCCAAAGTCAATGACACACACTCGGAGCATATCCTCCAAAATCTGAGTAGTACGCTCGGGCTACCCGCCCGTCTGAGGATGAAATGATGTGCTCAACTCGACCCGTATGCCCAACTTACGCTGAACTACCCTCCAAAAATGTGAGGTAAACTGTGTACCTTGGTCCGAAATGATAGATACGGGCACCCCATGAAGACGAACAATCTCCCGGATATACTCAGCTAACCTCTTGGAAGAATAGGAAACTGCCACCAGAATGAAATGTGCTGAATTGGTCAGCCTATCAACAATAACCCACACTGCATCAAACTTCCTCTGAGTCCATGGGAGTCCAACAACAAAGTTCATAGTGATACGCTCCCACTTCCACTCAGGAATCTCAATTTTCTGGAACAAACCACCAGGTCTCTAATGCTCGTACTTTACCTGCTGACAATTTGAACACCGAGCCACATATGCAACAATATCCTTCTTCATCCTCCTCCACCAATAATGCTGCCACAAATCCTAATACATCATAGCGGCGCCACGATGAATAGAGTACCGAGAACTATGGGCCTCCTCTAAAATCAACTCTCGAAGTCCATCCACATTAGGCACACAAATATGACCCTACATCCTCAAAACTCCATCATCTCCAATTGTAACCTGCTTGGCACCTCTATGTCGCACTATGTCTCTAAGGACAAGCATATGAGGATCATCATACTGTCGATCTCGAATACGCTCAAATAATGAAGAACGAGCGACTATGCAAGCTAACACACGACTGGATGCCTAAACATCCAACCTCACGAACTAGTTGGCCAAATCCTGAACACCCAAAGTAAGCAGTCTCTCACCGACCGGTATATACGCAAGACTGCCCATACTGGCTGACTTCCTACTCAAAGCATCGGCCACCACATTGGCCTTTCCCAGATGATATAAGATGGTGATATCATAGTCTTTCAATAGCTCCAACCACTTTCTCTACCTCAAATTTAGCTCCTTCTGCTTGAAAAGATACTATAGATTCTTGTGATTCGTGAACACCTCACATGACACGCCATACAGATAATTCCTCCAAATCTTTAATGCGTGAACAATGGCTGCTAACTCCAAATAATGAACTGGATAATTCTTCTCATGAGTCTTCAACTGTCGCGAAGCATAATCAATGACCTTGCCATCCTGAATCAACACCGCACCAAGTCCAATACGAGATGCATCACAATAAGTTGTATATGGCCCTGAAACTGTGGGCAAAACCAACGCCGGTACCGTAGTCAAAGCTGTCTTGAGCTTCTGAAAGCTCACCTCACACTCGTCTGACCACCTGAAATGGGCACCCTTTTGGGTCAACCTAGTCATCATGGCTGCAATAGATGAAAACCCCTCCACAAACTAACGGTAATAGCCTGCCAAACCCAAGAAACTCCAGATCTCTGTAGCTGATATGGGTCTAGGCCAGTTCTTGATTGCCTCTATCTTCTTTGAATCCACCTGAATACCCTCTGCTAAAACAATGTGACCCAAGAATGCAACTGAGCTCAACCAGAACTCACATTTGGAAACTTAGCATACAACTGAATATCTCTCAAAGTCTGAAGAACAACTCTCAGATGCTTCTTATGATCCTACCGGCTGCGGGAATAAATCAAAATATCATCAATGAAGACTATCACGAACAAATCCAAGTAAGGCTTGAACACCCGGTTCATCAAATCCATGAAAGTTGCTGGGGCATTTGTCCATTCGAATAACATTACCAAGAACTCATAATGCCTGTATCGAGTGCGGAAAGTTGTCTTAGTGACATCGGATGCCCTAATCCTCAATTGATCGTAGCCAGATCTCAAGTTAATCTTTGAAAATACCTTGGCACCCTGAAGCTGATCAAACAAATCATCAATCATCGGCAATGGATACTTATTTTTTATTGTAACCTTGTTCAACTGCCGGTAATCTATACACATCCTCATCGATCTGTCCTTCTTCTTAACAAACAACATCGGCGCACCCCAAGGTGAGACACTAGGTCTAATAAAGCCTTTATCAAGCAGGTTTTGCAACTGCTCCTTCAATTATTTCAACTTAGGCGGGGCCATACAATACGGCAGAATAGAAATGGGTTGAGTGCCCAGAGCAAAATCAATGCAGAAATCAATATCCCTGTTGGGTGGCATACCCGACAGGTCTGAAGGAAATACCTCAGGAAACTCACGAACAACAGGCACAAAATCCATAGAAGGAACCTCAGCACTAGAATCACGAACATATGCCAAATAGGCCAAACACTCCTTCTCGACCATACACCGAGCCTTATATATGAGATAACACTACGGGAAGAATGACCAGGATTCCCTCTCCACTCTAAACAAGGCAAACCCGGCAAGGCTAAGGTCAGAGTCTTGGCATGACAGTCCAAGATAGTGTGGTAAGGTGATAACCAGTCCATCCCCAATATGACATCAAAATTAACCATATCCAAAAGTAACAAATCTACTCGAGTCTCAAGACCCCCGATCACAACTATACATGAACGATGGACACGATCTACCATAATAGAATCACCCACCGATGTAGACACATATACCGGAGCACTCAAAGAATCACTAGTCATGACTAGATACGGTGCAAAATAAGATGACACATAGGAGTACGTAGATCCTGGGTCAAATAGAATTGAAGCATCTCTACTACAAACTAAAAAATACTTGTGATAACTGCATCGGAAGCCTCAGCCTCAGGCCTGGCTGGAAGAGCATAACATTGGGGCTGGGTCCCACCACTCTGAACTACATCTCTGGGATGGCCTCCACGTTTAACGGCCTGACCTCCACCTCTAATACCTCTACCTCCGCCTCTAGCACCTCTACCTCCACCTCTAGCTGGTTGAGCAGGCAGTGGAACACTCGGTGCCTGAACCATGGCACGGGAACCCTGATACTGAGAACCACTCGGCGTTCGAAGGCCAAATCTAGCAATATGCCTCATATCACCACAAGTATAATATGCCCTCGGATGCTGAGACTGCTGACCCTGACGGCCTGAATAACCATTCTGAAAACTCTGGAGCGGAGATGCACTGATAGGAGCTGGCGGTGCACTATAGGGCAACTGATCTAAATACTACATATGAGAACCACGACCACCTGGAGCATCGTGAGAAGCCTGAAGTGCTGAATGAAATGGCCTGGAAGAATGAGCCTACCAAAAGAATCTCTGCCTCCAGATGAGGCACCGCTGAACCTACCCGAATGATGAGGCCTCTTGTCAGACCCCTGACCACTCCCCTATGATAGAACCATCTCAACTCTCCTGGCCATATTGGCCGCATCTTAAACAGAAATCTCGCTCCCCGTCTCCTTAGCCATCTGCAATCGAATAAGAAGAGCATGACAGGCCAAGTCAATAAATCTGGTCTCGTATTGAGTGACAGTCATAGAACCCTTCTGGAGACGCTCAAACTGCCTCCTATAGTTCTCCCTCTGAGTAATAGGAATAAACTTCTCCAAAAATAGCTGAGAAAACTGATCCCAAGTCAAAGCTGGTGACCCAACTGGTCTAGCCAAACAATAATCTTTCCACCAAGTCTTGGCGGATCCAGACAAACAAAAGGCAGCAAAGTCAACCCCATTGGTCTCCACTATCCTCATGTTCCGAAGAACCTCATGATAGTTGTCCAAATAATTCTGGGGATCCTCAAAAGAAGTACCACCAAAAGTAGTAGTAAAAAGCTTAGTGAACTTGTCCAATATCCACAAAGCTTCAGTAGACATAGCTGGCCCCTCACCGATCTGTGCCACAACACCAGGCTGAACTACCCCAACTGGCTAAGCTACTAGAGTCTGAAATTGGGGAGCTATTTACTACAGAGTGCAAGTAGTAGGAGTCTGGGCTTCTCCTCCAGCCTAAGAGATGGCTGGTGCTACAGGAAGCAAACCTGCCTGAGCGACACTCTCCATAAGGCCCACTAGATGGACTAGAGCATCCTGAAGTACCAGGGTGGCAATGAACCCCTCTAGGACCTGAGCTGGTCCAGTTGGAACTGTCTAGGCTGGAACCTCATCGTCAAACTCAACCTAAGGCTCTGCCACTGGTGCTGATGCTCGAGCTCTAGGCTGAGCTCTACCTCTGCCTCTGGCCCTAGTACGACCTCAAACTCTGCCCCTCGCAAGAGCTGTTGCTAGGGGCTCGAGCTACTGGTCAGCTGATGAAGCAATACGTGTTCTCACCATCTACAAAAGAATAGAGTGAAAGTTCAATTAGCATTGAGAAATCAAGTCGCACGACAGGAAAGAATAGATGTGAAGTTTTTCTTAACTCTGTAGCCTCTGGGGATAAATACAGACGTCTCCGTACCGATCCCTCAGACTCTACTAAGTTTGTTCGTGAGTTGTGAGACCTAAGTAACCTAGAGCTATGATACCAACTTGTCACGACCCGAATTTCCCACCCTCGGGAGTCGTGATGGCGCCCATTAGTGAAAGCTAGGCAAGCCAATCATTACAAATATTTAACCCTTTTCCATTTCTAATCCTTTCACAGTTGTGAATTAACATTATTTAAGCACAGAAATAATAAAGCAGAAGAATGAAATATAACAGCTTAATAATAATACCGATACAAATCCATAAACAAAAACAACCTAGAACTGGTGTCAAAAGCTCACAGACTGTCTAGGAATACTACAAATAGGGGTTTGAAGGATAAATACAAAGCTAATTCTGAAATACATAAAGGAAATAGTATGGAAAGATAGATGGAGACGCCAAGGCCTACAGACGCCCGTAGGACTACCTTGGGTCGCCTTATGACTGAAGGCAGCGACCTCACTATGGTCCAAAAGCTGCAGCATTGGGATCTGCATACAGTGCAGAGTGTGGTATCAGCACAACTGACCCCATGTGTTGGTAAGTGCCTAGCCTAACCTCGGCGAAGTAGTGACGAGGCTAGGACAAGGCTACCAAATAAACCTGTGCAGTTAAATCATATACAACGGAAAAATAAAGGCAGAAATTTATAGTTAAAGATAGGAGGGGGAAACATGCTACGGGGAACAACGAGTAACAACATAAAACCAAAAGATAAATGTAAAGAACACCATAATTCAATTATCTGCAATAATCGGAAATCAAAGACAAGTGCACGACATCACCCTTCGTGCTTTTACCTCACATAATGCTGGCACGGAATTATCCTTCGTGGATTATCACTCATATCATGGCATGGCAATTTATATCGTGCGGCATGATATCACCCTTCATTCTTTTACCTCGCAATATTGGCACGGCATCACCCTTCGTGCATTAATACTCTCAAAATCATGCACGACATCACCCTTCATGCTTTACACTCTTCCTCACCCAAGAAACAATCACAAAGCAATTTGGGCTGGGGAATCAATAATATCACAATAAAATCACGGCAAGGGAACAATAGCATAACAACAATTCCCCGCAAGGGAAACAATTTCATTTGTAATAACATCCCGGCAAGGGAGATAATACCAAAAGCAATAACATCCCGGCAAGGGAGACAATATCATACACTTTTTCTCTTTTCCACAATTACTTCACAATTCAATTCTCAACTTGATCCAACGCTCTAAAATGTTCAATTACCAATAATACTTCCACAAGCCTTGTTCAACAATTGATCATGGTATAACAATACAAAACGGAGTCACATTAATCATGGTATAAGACTCACGGACATGCTTGACACCGACGTATAGATCCTCATCACCATGCCTATACGTCGTACTCAACAATTAACACATAGCAAATAAGACTCAACTCCTAATCACTCAAGCTAAGGTTAGACAAAACACTTACCTCAATACCACGAACACAATTCAAGCCTCAACTCTCGCTTTACCTCTTGTTTCCACCACCAATTCGCTTGTATCTAGCCACAATTTACTTAACAATATCAATAAATGCTAAATGAATCAATTCTAATGCATAAAAATAGGTTTTCGAATGATTTCCCCGAAAATTCAAAAATCGACCCCGGGCCTACATGGTCAAAACCCGAGGTTCAAACCAAAGTCCGATTACCCATTCACCCAAGAACTTAAATATATAATTTATTTTGAAATCGGAACTCAAATCGAGGTCCAAATTCCCAAAAATTGAAAATCCTAACTACCCAAAACACCCAATTTCCCCCATGAAAACCCTTGATTTTGAGTTGAAATCATGTAAAAATATGTTATAGATTAAAGAAAATGAGTTAGAAATGACTTACAATTAATTTGGAGAAGAACTTTTCTTTAAAAAATCTCCCAAGAGAGTTTAAGTTTTGAGAAAGTTGTAAAAATGGTTGAAATCCCGTCTGAAATTCATTTAACAGGTCTCTGATGTCGCAATTGCGAGCCCTTAAGGACCCTGCTGCCTTCGCATTTGCGAGGTATATGTTGTATTTTCGACTCCTTCTTACGTTGCATTTGCGAAACTGTCATGACCCCAGTTTGCCCTCCGTGAACTATCGTGACGGCACCTAGTCTCTACTAATATGTAAGCCTAACAAATGCGGAAAAGAAACAATTTGCGGAAAGAAAACAATATAAAATAGAGATAACAAAATGAAATAGTTTTTAAGATGCCGCCCGGCAGATAACATTACAAGAATCTCAACTTAACACTCCAAAAATCCGGAACCCCATGAATCACAAGCTAAGAGATTATATAAAAAGCTCTAACTCCTGAAATGTCTATCAATAAGCAAAATACAGAAGGGCTATACTAATACTTAGAATAGAAAGGGACTATTCGGTCTGCGGACGCGACAGATATACCTCGGAGTCTCTTCAATAGTGCCTCGCCTCAAGTGTGATAAGACAGAGTGGAAGTACCTGGATCTGCACATGAAAAACATGCGCAGAAAGGGCATGATTACACTACAGCGGTACTCAATAAGTGTCAAGCCTAACCTTGGTCGGGTAGTGATGAGGAAGGTCAAGTCCCTACTGAGGTTAAATGAAATATAAGGTTTAACAGTGTAGAACCAGATAGTATAAATAAGTGCAACAGTAGAAGTAACACAGGATAGAAAGAAAAGCAACAACTACTACAGAGGCAAAGTAAACACATAAAGAAATACAGCTCAACACATAGGTAACAACCAGGGATCTCCCAGGATACTGTCTTGTAGTCCCAAATATAATTTCCAGTGTATCTCCCGAGATACCGTCCCGTAGTCCAACTCATAATACGCGGGGATCTCCCGGAATACCGATCCGTTGTCCCAAATATAAATACTAAGTACAGGGGGAATCTACCGGGTGCAGTCCCATAGTTCCAATATAAAAGTGCAGGGGGATCTCCCGAAATACTGATCCGTAGTCCCAAAGTAAAAATGCAGGGGGATCTCCCGGGATACCGTCCCGTAGTCCCAAAGTAACACACAACAACAACAACAACAAGAAGAATACACAGTACAATTCAAATTCCATACCAAGGTAAAATAGGTATTTTTAGCCTAGCATGCTGCATGTAATCCAAATAAGACAGTTTGAGCAAGTAAGTAATTAAGTCAATTAGACATGCTTTCCTAAGCTAACAACAGGCTAAATTGCAATTAGTATAAACAGGAAAAGAAACACAATTGTAATTACTTAATGAAAATCGGCTTTTCAATAATTAGCACAAGTACGCACTTGTCACCTCAAGTACAAGGCATTTCAATTATCAATAATACCAAATCCTAAGGGGAGTTTCCCTCACACAAGGTTAGGCAAGCCACTTACCTCGAACCGGCTCAAAATCAACCCGAAACCATGTTTGTGCCACGAGTACTCGACTCCAAATGGCCCAAATCTATTCAATTCAATTGCATAATGTAAATAACACTTCAAGTAACTGATTCTACAAATAAATTCTAGGCTAATATGCCAATGACAAAAATGCCTCTTGGGCCCACATCTCGGAATTGGTTAAAATTTACATTTTAAGAATTCTCACACTCTCACAAGTTCATTCATACAAAAAGTACTAAAATCGGACCGCAAATGGTCCCTCAAATCATCACTCAAAGTTCTATAATTAACCAAGCCCTAACCCCCAATTTACCACTGATTTTCCTTAATTTTTCATGCTTAGAATGATAAAAATCACTATAATAACGAGTTTAAGGACCAAAGGCTTTACCTCAACGAACCCCTCTGAAAATCTCCCTTGAAAATGCTCCCCAAAGTTTCTTCCCGTTTGAAAATAGGTGAAAGATAACTCAAATTCGCGAATGCATCTATTTATATGTTCCGCCCAGCGAATCCACTTCTGCGACCATGAGACCACACCTGCGGTCCCGCTTTTGCGGAACAAAACTCGCATCTGGGACAATTCACTAAAACCCAGCTTCCGTACCTGCTATTACCCTTACGCAGATGCAGTGTCGTTTCTGCGGTGAAGTGCCCGCTTCTGCGGCTCCTTCTGGCTCTCCCCCTTTCTGCTTCTGCAAGGCTAGCGCCGCTTCTGCGGCTCCGCACCTGCGGGACCTAACCGCAGGTGCGGTTATTACAGAGATTAGCAGCTTCAGCTGCTTTAAACCACTTCCAAATCTTCCGACAACCCTTCGAAATCACCCGGAGGCCCCGGGACCTCAACCAAAAATACGTACAAGCCCTATACCACTATCCAAACTTATAACAACTCTCAAAACACCTAAAACAACATCGAAACATCGAATTAACCACGGATCTAAGCTTAAGAACTCCAAAAACTCTCACATTACGTTTTCGATCAAAAAGTTTATCGAACCTCGTCCTAATGACCTGAAGTTTTGCACACATGTCACGTTCAACACTACGGAGCTACTCCAACTTCCCGAATCCCATTCCGGCCCTTAGATCAAAATCTCACTATCGAACCGGACACTTCAAAAATTCAACTTTCGGCATTTCAAACATAAATAAGCTACGGACCTCCAAACAACAATCTGAACACGCCCCTAAGCCCGAAATCATTCAACGGAGCTAACGGAACCAACGAAATTACATTAAAAGGCCATCTTCACACTGCTCCGACTACGGACCAATTTTAAAAACTTAACTCTCATTTAGGGACCAAATGTCCCAAAACTCTCCGAAACTCAAAACCAAACATCCCGACAAATCAAAATAGCAGAAACAAACACGGGGAAAGAAGTTATTAGGGGATCGGGGCGTAAATTCTTAAAACGACCAGCCGGGTCGTTACATTCTCCCACACTTAAACATTCGTTCGTCCTTGAAAGAGCATAGAGACATACCTGAAGTAGTGAAAAGATGAGGCTAATGGTTGTGCATATCCTGCTCGGTCTCCCAGGTCGCCTCCTCGACCGGCTGACCACGCCACTGAACCTTTACTGATGCAATGTTCTTTGACCTCAGCTTTCGAACCTGCCTGTCCAATATCGCCACTGGCTCCTCAACATAAGATAAATCCTTGTTTAACTGGACTGAAATGAAATCGAACACGTGCGACGGATCACCGTGATACCTCCGGAGCATCGAAACATAAAATACCGGATGAACTCCTGCCAATCTGGGAGGTAAGGCAAGCTCATAAGCAACCTCCCCAACACGTCTCAATATCTCAAAAGGACCAATAAACCTCAGACTCAACTTCCCTTTCTTCCCAAATCTCATAACGCACTTCATAGGAGAAACCCAAAGCAGAACCCGCTCTCCAACCATATAAGAAACATAACGAACCTTCCGGTCCGAGTAACTTTTCTGTCTGGACTGGGCTGTACGGAGTCTATCCTAAATCACCTTAACCTTCTCCAAAGCATGTTGAACCAAGTCTGTGCCCAATAATCTGTCATCACCCGGCTCAAACCAACCTACCGGGGATCTACACCGCCTACCATATAAAGCCTCATACGGTGCCATTTGAATGCTGGACTAATAGTTTTTGTTGTAGGCAAACTCCGTCAATGGCAAGAACTGATCCTAAGACCCTCCAAACTCAATCACACAAGTACGGAGCATATATTCAAGAATCTAAATAGTGCGCTCGGACTGCTCGTCTGTCTGAGGGTGAAATGTTGTACTCAACTCCACTCGAGTACCCAATTCATGTTGCACGGCCCTCCAGAACCGTGATGTGAACTGAGTACCTCAATCTAAAATGATGGAAACTAAAATACCATGCAGACGGACAATCTCCTGGATATAAATCTTCGCTAACCGCTCCGAAGAATAAGTAGTACACATAGGAATAAAGTGTGCGGACTTGGTCAGTCAATCCACAATCACCCAAATGGCATCGAACTTCTTCAAAGTCCGTGGGAGTCCATCTACGAGTCTATGGTGATCCTCTCCCACTTCCACTCCGGAGTCTCTATCTGCCGAAGCAACCCACCCGGTCTCTAGTGCTCATACTTTACCTGCTGACAATTGAGGCACTGAGCTACAAATCCAACTATATCTTTCTTCATCTGCCTCCACAAATAGTGCTGCCTTAAATCCTGGTACATCTTTATGGCACCCAGATGAATGGAATACCGCAAACTATGGGCCTCCTCTAGAATCAACTCCTGAAGCCCATCAACATTGGGTACACAGACCTGACCATGCATTCTCAATACCCCATCATCGCCAATAGTCACATCTCTAGCATTGCCGTACAAAACCTTGTCCTTGAGGACAAGCAAATGAGGGTCATCATACCGACGCTCCCTGATACGATCAAATAAGAAAGACCGAGAAATCACACAAGCTAGAACCCGACTGGGCTCCGAAAGATCCAATCTCACAAACTGGTTGGCTAAGGCCTGAACATACATCGCCATGGGCCTCTCCGCTGCTGGTTAATAAGCCAAACACCCCAAACTCTCTGCCCGGCAACTCAAAGCATCGGCCAACACATTGGCCTTTCCCGAGTGATACAAAAAGTGATATCATAGTCCGTCAGCAGCTCTAACCACCTCCTTTAGTGCAAATTAAGGTTCTTTTGCTTGAACAAGTGCTGCAAGCTCTGATGATCAGTATAAATCTCACAAGGAACACCGTACAAATAATGGCACCAGATCTTCAAGGCGTGAACAATAGCAGCTAACTCAAGATCATGGACAGGAAAATTCTTCTGGTGTACCTTCAACTGTCTGGATGCGTAGGCAATCACCCTACCAACCTGCATCAATACCACTCCAAGGCCAATCCCCGAGGCATCACAATAGATAGTATAAGACCTTGAACCTGTAGGCAATATCAAAACTGGAGCTGTAGTCAAAACTGTCTTAAGCTTCTGAAATCTCGCCTCACACTCTTTCGTCCACTGGAACGGAGCACCCTTCTAGGTCAGCCTGGCCATAACTGTTGCAATAGATGAAAACCCCTCAACAAATCGACGGTAATAACCCACCAAGCCAAGAAAAATGCGGATCTCTGTAGCTGAGGATGGTCTGGGCCAACTTTGCACTACCTCCACTTTCTTCAGATCCACCCGTATACCCTCACTCGATACCACGTGACCCAAGAAGGCCACGCAATCCAACCAAAACTCACATTTCGAGAACTTTGCATATAACATCTTTTCCCTCAAAGTTTAAACTGTTCTCAGGTGCTGCTCATGATCTTCCCAAATCCGTGAGTACACCAGAATATCATCAATAAAGACAATGAAGAACGAGTCAAGATATGGTCGGAACACACTGTGCATCAAATGCATAAACTCGTAATGATCATACCGAGTCCTAAAAGCAATCTTTAGGATATCTGGCTCCCGAATCTTTAACTGATGGTAACTTGAGCGCAAGTCAATCTTAGAAAACACGTGTGCGCCCTGAAGCTGGTCAAATAAATCATCATTATGAGGCAAAGGATATCGGTTCTTCACTGTAACATTGTTCAACTGATGATAATCAATGCACATATGCATAGAACCATCCTTTTTCTTCACAAACAAGACAGGAGCACCCTAAGGTGATACATTGGGCCAAATAAAACCTTTATCAAGCAATTCCTATAACTGCTCCTTCAACTCCGAAGGAGTCATACGATACGGAGGAATAGATATGGGATGAGCGCCCGGCAATAGATCAATGCCAAAATGAATATCTCTGTCAGGTGGCATACCCGGAAGATCAGTTGGAAACACATCAGGAAAATCTCATACTACTGGGACTGAATTAACTATATGGGTATCAATATTGATATCTCTCACATAAGCAAGATACGTGTCACACCTCTTCTCAACCATACACTGAGCCTTAAGGAATGAAATAACTCTACTGGAAGTGTGATCTAAGGTACCCCTACACTCAACTCTCGGAACACCTGGCATAGCCAACATCACGATTTTGGCGTGATAATCAAGAATAGTATAATGGAGTGACAACCAGTCCATGCCCAAGATAACATCAAAATCTACCATGCTGAGTAATAATAAATCGGCTCTGCTCTTAAAACCACTAAGAGCAACCACACACGACCGATAAACGAGGTCCACAACAAGAGAATCTCCCACAGGAGTAGAAACATAAATAGGGGAACTCAAAGAATCCCGAGATATACCCAAATGCGGAGCAAAATAAGTATACACATAAGAATAGGTGGAGCCTAGATCGAATAAAACCAATGCATCTCTATGACAAACCATGACAATACCTGTGATGACAGAATTGGAGGCGACAACCTCGGTACGGGCAGGAAGGGCATAATATCTGGCCTGGCCTCCCCCTTAGGGTGACCTCTACCTCTCCGACCTCCACCTCTAGCTAGCTAAGCAGGTGGGGCAGTTGGGAGAAATAAATGAACGGGGTGACTCATATAACCCCTACCATGACGGACTGCAGCTAGAGCACGTGCACCAAAATAATGGCCCGACTCTCGAGACCTCTTGGCCTCCCTCTCCTCTCTATCCCTAACATACATACCTCCACTCTCCTAGCAATGATCACCACCTGCTGATAAGAAATATCTTTCTCCAACTCATGAGCCATGCTAGACCTGATGCTGGGAATAAGCCCCTCAATAAAATGGTGAACCCTCTCGCGAACAATAGAAACCAAGGCTAGGGCATGTCTAGCCAAGCTAGTGTAAGGGACAGCATACTCCGAGACAGTCATAGTACCCTGGCGCAAATGCTCAAACTCTGCGCGCCATGCGTCTCTAAGGCTCTGAGGAACAAACTCTCTCAGGAACATATTTGAAAATTGAGTCCAAGTCAGTGAAGCTGCCTCATCCGGACTATCTAACTCATAGGTAAGCCACCACTTATAGGAGGCTCCTTGAAGCTGGAAGGCAGTGAAAAAAAACCCGCTCGATCCCGATATACCTATAGTGCGGAGGATACTGTGACACTTATCCAGAAATCCCAAGGCATCATCTGATGCTAACCCACTGAATACAGGAGGATCATACTTCTTGAGCCTCTCAAGCCTCTGCTGCTCATCCTCTGAAGTTGCTGCCCTGTCCTCGGGCTGATCTGGGACTGCAGGCCATACAGGAATAATCTCTAGGACCTGATCAACATGCACTCGCTGCTTAGAGTGCGGGCAGCGAGAGTCTATGCTCCTCCCCCGGTCTGAGATGTTGCTGCAGCAAGGGGAAACAACCTTGCCTGAGCCAGAGTGGTGTACATGCTCATAAACTGCGCAAGAGTCTCCTGAAGAGCTGGAGTAGTATTAACAGTAGGCGTTTCAGGTGCCTAGATTCCGGCTGGAGCTACTGGTGGTACCTCGGTTGTAGCTCGCGCGGGTGCTCTAGCTGCACCACTTGCGCGTCCTCGGCCTCTAACCTGGCCCAGACCTTTGAAGGCTCCAGCAAGGGGCGCGGGTGCCTTATCATCTCTGGTAGCATGTGTCCTCACCATCGGTGAGAGAATAGAAGATAGAAGTTTAGAATTGTGATGTCAAAATCTCGCACGACAAGGAAATCAAATGAAGTGAAATTTTCCTATCAGTTGCTGTTCGGGCCCTAGTACGGCCTCGAACTCTAC
The DNA here is from genome assembly GCF_000393655.2 of Nicotiana sylvestris. NCBI lineage: Eukaryota > Viridiplantae > Streptophyta > Magnoliopsida > Solanales > Solanaceae > Nicotiana > Nicotiana sylvestris. The sequence continues at coordinate 120,178,575 of NC_091064.1, read as the reverse complement.
CTCTCACAGGAGCTACTACTGGGATCGGGCTGCTGGTCAACTGATGAAGACATGTTCTCACCATCTACAAAAGAACAGATTGGTAGTTCAGTTAGCATTGAGAAATCAAGTTACACGACAGAAAAGAATAGATGTGATTTTTTTCCTAACTCTGTAGCCTCTGGGGCATAAATACAGGCATCTCCGTACCGATCCCTCAAACTCTACTAAGCTTGTCCGTGAGTTGTGAGACCTAAGTAACCTAGAGCTCTTATACCAACTTGTTATGACCCGGATTTCCCACCCTTGGGAGTCGTGATGATGCCTACTAGTGAAAACTAGGCAAGCCAATCATTACAAATATTTAACCATTTTCCATTTTTAATCCTTTAACAATTGTGAATTAATATTATATAAATAACGGAAATAATAAAGCGGAAGAATGAAATGTAACAACAATATAATAATACCGATACAAATCCATAAACAAAAATGACCCAGAACTGGTGTCACAAGCTTAAAAAAACTGTCTAGGAATACTACAACTATGGGTCCGAAAGATAAATAAAAAGCTATTTCTGAAATACATAAAGGAAATAGTATGGAAAGATATATGGAGACTCCAAGGCCTAAGGACACCTATAGGACTACCTCGGGTCGCTTGATGGACTGAAAGCAACAACCTCACTATGGTCCCAAAGTTGCAGCACCGGATCTGCACATAGTGCAGAGTGTAGTATCAGCACAACCGACCCCATATACTGGTAAGTGCCTAGCCTAACCTCGGCGAAGTAGTGACGAGGCTAGGACAAGACTACCAAATAAACATGTGCAGTTAAATCATATACAACGAAAAAATAAAGGCATAAATTTACAGTTAAAGATATGAGGGGGAAACATGCTTCGGGGAACAACGAGTAACACAGAAAACCAAGAGATAAATGTAAAGAACGCCATAATTCAATTATCAGCAAGAATCAGAAATCAAAGACAAGTGCACGACATCACCCTTTGTGCTTTACTCTCATCCTCACCATAAGAATCAATATAATCGGCATGGCATTACCCTTCGTGCTTTTACCTCACATAATCATGGCACAGAATTATCCTTCGTACATTATCACTCATATCATGGCATGACATTGTACATTGTGCGGCACGGCATCATCCTTCGTGCTTTTACCTCACAGTATTGGAACGACATTACCCTTCGTGCATTAACACTCTCAAAATCATGCACGGTATCACCCTTCGTGCTTTATACTCTTCCTCGCCCAAGAAACAATCATAAACAATTTGGGCAGGGGAATCAATAATATCAAAATAAAATCCCGGCAAGGGAACAATAGCATAACAACAATATCCCGGCAAGGGAAATAATATCATGAGTAATAACATCTCGGCAAGGGAGATAATACCAAAAGCAATAACATCCCGACAAGGGAGATAATATCATAAACCTCTTCTCTTTTCGACAATTACTTCACAATTCAATTCTCTACGACTAGGTAAGCCTAACAAATGCGGAAAAGAAACAATTTGCAGAAAGAAAACAATATAAAACCGAGATAACAAAATGAAATAGTTTATAAGATGCCGCCCGGTAGATAACAGAACAAGAATCTCAACTTGACACACCCAAAATCCGCAACCCCATGAATCACAAGCTAAGAGATTATATAAAAAGCTCTAACTCAAAAAATGTCTATCAATAAGGAAAATACAGAAGGGCTATAGTAATACTGAGAATAGAAAGGGACTCTTCAGTCTGCGGACGTGGCAGATATACCTCGGAGTCTCTTCAACAACGCCTCGCCTCAAGTGTGATAAGACTAAGTGGAAGTACCTGGATCTGCACATGAAAAACATGCGCAGAAAGGGCATGAGTACACCACAACGGTACTCAGTAAGGGCCAAGGCTAACCTCGATCAGGTAGTGACGAGGAAGGTCAGGGCGCTACTGAGATTAAACGAAATATAAGGTTTAACAGTGTAGAACAAGATAGTATAGATAAGTGCAACAGCAAAAGTAACCCATGGTAGAAAGAATAGCAACAACTACTACAAAGGCAAAGTAAACACATGATGAAATACAGCTCAACACAGAGGTAACAACCGGGGATCTCCCAGGATACCGTCCTATAGTCCCAAATATAATATCCAGTGGATCTCCTGGGATACCGTCCCGTAGTCCAACTCATAATGTGCGGGGATCTCCCTGAATACCGATCCGTAGTCCCAAATGTAAATACTTAGTACAGGGGGAATCTACCAAAGTAAACATACAGACTTGCTTGCTCACGCGATCAAATTGCAAAATAACATCAACAACTATGAATTAAACCCCAAATTCAAGAAATCACTTAAGAACACCAAAATTTCAAATTTCTCAAATAAAGGTCTGATTTATACTAAACTAACTCTGATTCTTACCAAACTTTATAGATTCCACTCAATTATTATTTCAAACTTGCTCCGGAACCAAGATACGGGCCCAATACCATCAATAAAATGCATCAATTCACTTCTAAAAACCTTTATATTTTCCAAAAAATAATTTTCTTTAAAAAATTCATTTCTCGAGCTTGGGACCTCGGAATTCGATTCCGGGCATATGCCCAAGTCCCATATTTTACTACGGACCCTACGAGACTGTAGGATCACGGATCCGTGTCCGTTTACCAAGAATGTTGACCAAAGTCAACTTTATTCAATTTTAAAAGCCAATTTCCTTATTTCACTTAGTTTTCACATAAAAGCTTTTCCAGAAACGCGCCCAGACTGCGCATGCAAATCGAGGTGAGACAAGAAGAGGTTTTTAAGGCCTTGGAACACTAAATTTACTTTCAAAATGAGTGATGAACTTTTGAGTCATCACAACAACTTTACGTTTCAATACCAGAAACCTCTTCCTTTATCGTTTCTAAATTAAAATCTTCTAATTTCCCATGTTCATTATTGACATCTTGTTCTTTGATATCATGTGAATTTTCTGTGGCGCCAAAGCTTTGTGCAACTTGGGGGCAAGCATTAACTTGATGCCATATTATGTGTTTAAAACTTTGTGGATTGGGCAACCAAGACCCGATCCCACACCAGCCCCCAAACATCCGCTTCTACGGAACATATCACGCTTCTGAGGGTGCGCACCTGGCCCCAGCCTTTCGCACATGTGAACCCAAGAATGGCTTGCCATTTCTACTTCTATGATCACTTGGTTGCATCTACGTGCTCGCACATGCGACCATTTCCTCGCAGGTGTGATTGCACCATATTTGAAACCCCCAACAGTCCCTCAAGTCCAAAACTAAGTCTGATTCGCACCCGAGGCCCCCTGGGACCCCATCCAATTACGCCAATGCATCCAACAACATAATATAGACTCGCTCGCATATCCTGAAATTGAAGCATTACATGCAGTATATCTCCATTGTAGTGATGCTACATCAGAAAGTTCAAACAAAATGATATTAGATTTAAAACAACCAAAACAAGAAAACAAAACAAACTATAAGTACTAGTATACCTCTAACGTGCTTCTTCATTGAATCAATTGCATTGAACACCTCAACAAATTTCTCAGCAAGATAGTTTTTTATAACCACTAGTTCTTCCTTGTATTCCTTCTTCAATAATGATACTTCTTTCTTCAATTCAACTTGGCCATCTTGCATAATCTTAAACTGAACATACCACTCACTATCTTTAGTTGGCGGGTCAACATAGGCTTTACCTATACTTTGATGTTTGTTATGAATATTCTCCACAACCTTTTCTCCAAATTATTTCCAGCTTCATGTTTTATTTTTGATTTTCCAGATGTAGAATCAACAAGGTCATTATTTGTTGCCGTAACTTTAGAATATTTTTTTAATCTTCCAGTTGTAGCACTAACAGAGACATTATACATCATCTGCTTCTCCAAATCATTAGCACCAATACTTTTCATTTTTGATGTTTCATTAGCAGATTTTCCCTGCTTCTTTAAATTATTACCATCTTTCCCCTTCTTCTCCCTTTCCGCATTCACATTAATCATCATTTTGCACTGTCTTTTTAAAGTATCAGGTGGATGATCAACAAAATCATCACCTGAACTAATGTGTTTCTGATCAACATTATCCACAATCTCATTCTCAAGAGACATATTCCTTAAATTCAACTACATAAATATACATTTTACTAAATTTTAGTAACAAAATTATATATAGCAAAAGTAACTCTTAATACATGAGAAAACAAAAAAGAAATTAATTTACCTTCTCGAAAGGTAAGCCATATAGCTTGTCATTTAACTCTTCAAATTTTAGCTATCGTGTAACACTCCATCGAAGAATTAGTGGTGATGTATTTTGACACCGAAGAGAGACAGAATTATGCAAATATCCAAAACATTCGTAGAACCATATCTAAATAGAATAAGGGAATCCTAAAATCCAATAATACTGTCGCTGCGTATCCAAAAGACCTAACATTGTTCTCACTGTTTCCTCATATACATCTATTCCCCATGGATAACTATTGTAATCACCCTCGTCAACCAAGTCCAAGTACTTCCTATCAACTAGTTTGGTGTTCTTAATAGAAAAGAGGAATGACTTTATAACAAATAGCACTGCCATCTTAATAGCATCGTCATCAGACTCAAATATTTTTGTAAGAAAACAATCCACAAGGTGTTCTTTAGAAACAGAAGGGTAATCCATAAAGTACTTTCCAATTGAACGACTATTCTTTTGCATTGTTTCACTACAAAGTTGTACATCACCGATACATTTTAATCCACTTACACAAGCAAACTCAGCCAAGATAAAAAATATCTTAACCCCATTGACAAGAAACTCCATTTCCTTCGCTTTCCCTTTTTCAACATCCTTGGTTAACAAATAATATATTAACTGTGTTTGTAGTTTTATACTAGGAAAATTCAACAAATAGCCAAAACAAGTTGACTTAAAAAGTTCAAGTTGCGTTGTTGATAATTTTGTTTTCAAATTGCTAATAATCTCAGAATTGATGTTACTGCCAAGTATTGGTCTATCACTTGCACTAAGCTACGATACAATACACACACATATATAAGTATATTACATGGGTATACATTGTACAAAGTATTTATCAATAAATAAGGTGTAATATAATTTACCTTCCAAAATGATTTGGAATGTCTTCTCTGATGGATAGTTGATTCAGAAACCTTCCTCTTTTTTATAGGCTTTATATTATTTTGAGAAACATCAACTTCTGGTTCCTTGACACTTTTAGAAACACTAATTTCGTGTTGCTTAACACTTTGAGAACGTGTTATTCTAATGGTGGCTGACCCAGAGGCATTCGAAGATGATCTAGAGGTATTTCGACCTTAGCCCTTTATAACGAGTCCATCCTAAACTAACAACTTTTGTTCCACTTGCTGATGATGATTCTCCAACTACAACCTCACTTGGAGCATCTTTCATATAAGATTCTGCCATTGTGAGAGTATGATTTTCATTATCCATAACTAAATCAGAAAAATCAGATGACACTAAGATTGGATGAATAGGTTTTTTATGCTCGAGAGAGTGCTTTTATACCCATAAAATGTCAATGGTTCGAAATTAAGCTTGACATTTAAAAAATTAAAGCTCGAGAATAACCGATTAAACCCTAACAATTGTGTAATGACCCGGCCGGTCATTTTAAGAATTAATGCCCCGATCCTATATTAACTGCTTTTCTCGTGTTTATTTCTCCTATTTTGATTTGATGGGATGTTTGGTTTTGAGTTTCGGAAGGTTTTGGGACACTTAGTCCCTACATGAGAGCTTAAGTTTTGGAAATTTGACTACAGTTGGAACAGTGTGAAGACGGCCTCGGAATAGAATTGCTGATGGTTCCGTTAGCTCCATTGGGTGATTTTGGGTTTAAGAGAGTGTTCGGATTTTGTTTTGGAGGTCCATAGCTAATTTAGGGTTGAATGCCCAAAGTTGAATTTTTGAAGTTTCCGGTTCGATAGTGAGATTTTGATCCGAGGGTCGGAATGGAATTCCGGAAGTTGGAGTAGCTCTGTATGTTGAATGTGACGTGTGTGCAAAATTTCAGGTTATTCGAACAACGTTTGATAGACTTTTAAATAGAAAGCGTATTTTGAGAGTTTTTGGAAGTTCTTAGGCTCAAATCCATGGTTAATTCGACGTTTCGATATTGTTTTAGGTGTTTTAAGGATTGGTATATGTTTGAATCATGGTATAGGGATTGTCTGTGCTTTTGGTTGAGGTCCCGGGGGCCTCGGGATGATTTCGGGTGGTTAACGGGAAGTTTGGAGTTGAGAGTTTGCAGCTGAAGTTTCAAACCTGCTGTCATAGCCGCACCTGCGGCTTCAGGACCGCAGGTGCGAGCCACCAAAAACGAAAAGGGAAGCCGCAGATGCGACCAAGAAGAAGATGGGATGGAACCGCAGATGCGAGGGTTAGGTCGCACCTGCGAGGCTGTAGGTGCGGGAAGCATGTTGTAGAAGCGGAATTTTTGATTTAATGAAAAGTCACAGGTGCGACTGGGTCTTCGCAGAAGCAGGACCCTAGGTGCAGTCCCAGAGCCGCAGAAACGGTTTCACTAGTCAAAAAAGGGACAGAATCGAGGGTTAGTTTCAAAACATGAAAAAATTGATTTGGGAGCTCGGGATTGGTGATTGTGAGAGGGATATTCACCTGGGTGTTTTGGGTAAGTAATTCTTACTCAGTTTTGATTAAATTTCACGAATCTATGCTTAAATTCATCCTTTAAATTCGAATTTGGGGTGGAAAAATTAGAGAAAAGTTGGAAAAGTTCTTTTACCAAATAATTAAGTTTGGATCACAATTTTTATGTCGGATTGGGATAATTTTGATATAAATGAACTTGTGAGTGTATGAAGATTCTGAAAATGTAAATTTTACCCAATTCCGAGATGTGGGCTCGAGGGGTGTTTTGGTCATTTTACCGAATTTCGCATATTAGCTTAGAATTTATCTGTAGAATCAGTTACTTGAAGGGTTATTTACATTATACAATTGAAATGAATAGATATGGGTCATTTGGAGTCGAGTACTCGTGGCAAGAGCATGGTTTCAGGTTGATTTTAAGCTGGTTCGAAGTAAGTGGCTTGCCTAGCCTTGAGCGGGGGACATTCCCCTTAGGATTTGGTATTATTGATAATTGAAATGCCTTGTACGTGAGGTGACGAGTGAGTACTTGTGCTAATTGTTGAAAATACGGTTTTCATTAAGTAATTACTAGTATGTTTTCTCTTCCTATCTATAATTCTTGCAATTTAAGCCTGTTGTTAGCTTAGGAAAGCATGTCTAATTGACTTAATTTCCATACTTGCTCAATTGCCTTATTTGGATTACGTGCAATATGCTAGGTTAGAAATACCTGTTTTACCTTGGTATAGAACTTGAATTGAACTGTGTACTTTTCTTGTTGTTGCTGTGTGTTTACTTTGGGACTACGGGATGGTATCCCGGGAGATCCCCCAGTATGTTTACTTTGGGACTATGGAATGGTATTCCAGGAGATCCCCTTGCACATTTACATTGGAACTACGGGACTACACCCGGTAGATTCCCCTTGTACTGAGTATTTACATTTGGGACTACAGATTGGTATTCAAGGAGACCCCCTCGCATTATGAGTTGGAGTACGGGACGGTATCCTGGGAGATCCACTGGATATTTATATTTGGGACTACAGGACGGTATCTTGGGAGATCCCCGGTTGTTATCTTTGTGCTGAGGTGTATTTCTTTCTGTGTTTCTTTGCCTCTGTAATAGTTGTTGCTATCTTTTATATCCTGTGTTACTTTCACTGTTGTACTTATTTATACTGTTTTGTTCTACGCTGTTAAACCTTATATTTTATTTTAACCTCAGTAGGACCCTAACCTTCCTTGTCACTACCCGACGGAGGTTAGGCTTGGCACTTACTGAGTATCGTTGTGGGGTACTCATGCTCTTTCTGCACATGTTTTTCATGTGCAGATCTAGGTACTTCAACTCAGACTTATCACGCTTGAGACGAGGCACTTGTAGAGACTCCCAGGAACATCTGCCGCGTCCACAAATCGAAGAGTCCCTTTCTACTCTCCCTTTTGTATTTGCCCTTCTGTACTTTCGTTTCCTTGTTAGATATTCTGGAGTTAGATGCTTGTAGATATTCAAAGGCTTGTGATCATGAGATTCCGGGTTTTGGGAAATGTTATTAGTTTCGAGAATTGTTATTGCGTATGCCGAGCGGCATTTTAAAACACTGGTTTATTTCACTATTTCAAGTTTTAATTATTTCTTCTGTAATTGTTGTTTATATTCCGCATTATTAGGCTTACCTAGTCGTAGATACTAGGTGCCATCATAATGGTTCATGGAGGGCGAACCGGGGTCGTGAGAAGTTGTTATCAGAGCTCTAGGTTCATAGGAGTCATGAATCACAAGCCGGTTTATTAGAGTCTCGCGGATCGGTACATAGATGTCTGTACTTATTTGTGAGAGGCTATGTAGCTGTTAGGAAATATTCCAGTTTATTTGATTTCCTTATTGTGCGAGATTTTGATGTCACAATTCTAAATTTCTATCTTCTATTCTTTCATAGATGGTGAGGACACGTGCTACCCGAGATGATCAGGCACCTGAGCCCCCTATTGTAGCCGTTAGAGGCCAGGGCCGGGGTAGAGGCCGAGGATGTGCACATGGTGCAGCCAGACCACCCGCACGAGCTTCCACTGAGGTATCACCAACAGTTCCAGCAAGAGTCCAAGCACATGATACGCCTACTGCTACTACTACTCTAGTTTTCCAGGAGACTATTGCGCAGTTCATGAGCATGTACACTACTTTGGCTCACGCAGGATTGCTTCCCCTTACTGAAGCCACATCTCAAGCCGGGGGAGGAGCACAGACTCTTGCCGCCCGCACTCTTGAGCAGTGAGTGCATGTTGATCGGGTGCTAGAGATTATTCCTGTACAGCCTGTAGTCCTAGGTCAGCTCGAGGACAGGGCAGCGACTTCAGAGGATGAGCAGTGGAGACTTGAGAGGTTCAAGAAGTATGACCCTCATGTATTCAGTAGGTTAGCATCATATGATGCCTTGGGATTTCTAGAGAAGTTTCACCGTATCCTCCGCACTATGGGTATATCAGGATTGAGTGGGGTTTCTTTCACTGCCTTCCAACTTCGAGGAGCCGCCTATGAGTGGTGGCGCACCTATGAGTTAGACGTCCGGATGAGGCTGCTTTACTGACTTTGACCCAATTTTCAGATATGTTCCTAAGAGAGTTTGTTCCTCAGAGCCTCAGGGACGCATTGTGCATAGAATTTAAGCATTTGCGCTAGGGTACTATGACTACCTCAAAGTATGTTGTCCATTACACTAGCTTGGCTAGACATGCCCCAGCCTTGGTTTCTACTGTTCGTGAGAGGGTTCGCCGGTTAATTGAGGGGCTTATTCCCAGCATCAGGTCTAGCATGGCTCATGAGTTGGAGATGGATATTTCTTATCAGCAGGTGGTGAGCATTGCTAGGAGGATTTAGGGTATGCATGCTAGGGGGAGAGAGGAGATGGAGGCCAAGAGGTCTCGAGAGTCGGGCCATTATTCTGGTTCTCGTGCCCTAGCTGTAGGTCGTCATCGTAGGGGTTATATGTGTCACCCCGTTTATTCAGCTATTCTAGCAGCCAGTGGTATTGCAGCTCCTCCTAGGCCTCAGGAGCCTTATTATGCACAGCATGTATCTAGAGCACCTCCTGCGTGGGGTGCTTTCAGTGGTCAGTCCAGCAGACCTGGCCCGAGCTAGTCGCAGCCACCACGTCCTCCTAGAGCTTGTTTTGGGTGTAGTGACACACGCCATATGGTGAGGGATTGCCCCAGACTTAGGAGGGTTGCACCTCCACAGACTTCTTAGCCACAGCGTGCCCCATAGAGTTCTCAGGCTATGATTACAGCACTAGTTGCTACCCCACCTGCTCAGCCAACTAGAGGTAGAGGTTGGGGAGGTAGAGGTCGCCCTAGAAGGGGTGGCCAGGCCAGATATTATGCCCTTCCTACCCATACCGAGGTTGTTGCCTTCGATTATGTCATCATAGGTATTGTCATGGTTTGTCATAGAGATGCATCCATTTTATTCGATCCTGGATCCACCTATTCTTATGTGTCTTCTTGTTTTTCTCCGCATTTGGGTGTACCTCGGGATTCTATGAGTTCCCATGTTTATGTTTCTACTCCTGTAGGAGATTCTCTTGTTGTGGACCGCGTTTATCGGTTGTGTTTGGTTGCTCTTAGTGGTTTTGAGACCAGAGCCAATTTATTGTTGCTCAGCATGGTAGATTTTGATGCTATCTTGGGCATGGACTGGTTGTCACCCCATTATCCTATTCTTGATTGTCACGCCAAAACTGTGAGGCTGGCTATGCCAGGTGTACCGCGTGTTGAGTGGAGGGGTGCTTTAGATCACACTCCCAGTAGAGTTATTTCTTTCATTAAGGCTCAGCGAATGGTTGAGAAGGGGTGTGACGCGTATCTAGCTTATGTGAGAGATGTCAATATTGATACCCCTACAGTTGATTCAGCCCCAGTAGTACGGGATTTTCCTGATGTGTTTCCCGCTGACCTTCCGGGCATGCCGCCCGATAATGATATTGATTTTGGCATTGATCTATTGCCGGCACTCAGCCTATTTCTATCCCTCCGTATCATATGGCTCCTCCTGAGCTGAAGCAGTTGAAGGACCAGTTACAGGAATTGCTTATTTAGGGTTTTATTCGGCCTAGTGTATCACCTTGGGGTGCTCCTGTCTTGTTTGTGAAGAAAAAGGATGGTTCTATGTGTATGTGTATTGATTATCGCCAGTTGAACAAAGTTACAGTGAGGAACCGCTATCATTTGCCTTGTATTGATGATCTGTTTGACCAGCTTCAGGGCGCACTGGTGTTTTCTAAGATTGACTTGTACTCAGGTTACCATCAGTTGAAGATGCGGGAGCTAGATATCCCGAAGACTGCTTTCAGGACTCGGTCATTACGAGTTCCTTGTTATGTCATTTGGGCTGACCAATGCCCCAGCAGCCTTTATGCATTTGATGCACAGTGTGTTCCGGCCGTATCTTGACTCGTTCGTCATTGTCTTTATTGATTATATTCTGGTATATTCTCGGAGTTGGGAAGATCATGAGCAGCACCTTAGGACAGTGCTTCAGACCTTGAGAGAAAAGAAGTTATATGCTAAGTTCTCGAAATGTGAGTTTTGGTTAGATTCTATAGCATTCTTAGGCCACGTGGTATCGAGTGAGGGTATTCAGGTGGATCCGAAGAAAGTAGAGGCAGTGCAGAGTTGGCCCAGACCATCCTCAGCTACAGAGATTCACAGTTTTCTTGGCTTGGCAGGTTAGTACCGTTGTTTTGTTGAGGGATTTTCATTGATTGTAGCCCCTATGACTAGGCTGACCCAGAAGGGTGCTCCGTTTTGGTGGATGGAAGAGTGTGAGGCGAGCTTTTAGAAGCTCAAGACAGCTTTAACTACAGCCCCAGTTTTGATATTTCCTACAGGTTCGGGGTCTTACACTATCTATTGTGATGCCTCGAGGATTGGTCTTGGAGCAGTATTGATGTAGGACGGTAGGGAGTTGTGATGCCTCATTATTGTGATGCCTCGAGGATTGTGTGTCTATTTAACTCCCTTTACTGAACAGGAAGGCATTTTGACTTTGCTCACGGTTACATGTAGTTATCATTAAGGAGACCTAATCGTTAAAAAAAGTTGTATTTACATCGTCAATGTCAAAAACTTAAAATTCTTAAAAAGAAAAGCAAGAATCATAACTGCAAATATAAAGCAAGTTAAGTTATCGTGTCATATGATTCAGAACTTCGCAGTGGAAAGAAGATGGAAGAAATCAATGAAACATTTGAGACACAAAAAAATAATGGCCTGGCTACAAATGCAGCTGATAAAAAATGTACAATGACGTCTATCCAAAAGAATAGTCAAAAGAGATAGCAAAAAATAAGCTATGTTAAAACTTTACAATCTAAAAGAACCGTGTGAGCACCATAATCTCTCTATCACCTTGAGGGGGTTTCTGATGGCTGACTATTCAATGCAGAACTTGAGGGAATAGAAGGCATAGATCCATTACCTTGAGGCGGTGAACTGCCCCACTTGGGCTCTGCATCTGATGGCTCGATCACATGCACTGTGCCATCACTCATACCAAGAGCAAATTGGTTGGAATCAGATGGATGTGCTGCTATCACCACAGGAAATGCGGTGCCACTGACGCTGCTAAAACAACACGAAATTCAGATTAGTGGCCACAGTTCCGAAATATTACCTCTACATTCAGATAAGAGTAACGAGCATGTCATTATCACATGTCACTACCACCCTCTTTACCAAATATAAGCTGAAATCCAAGAGCTAACTTTGTTCTAACAAACTACTGTTCCTTGGCGCATTGTGCATTCAGTCAAGAACTTTCTAGCTAGTTTATCTTCCTCAATATTGTCCTCTAGAAAGTGCAAAATTTTAAGGGGGAAATGATCATTTCCTTTTTTAAAAATTTCATTTTCCTTTTGAAAAAACACATGCAAGAAAATTATTTTCCTTTACAGTCACATACCGTAATTATCTAGAGATATATTTTCAAACGACTAAGTTGGCGTCCTAACAAAGCCAAGTTGGCAGGAGATCAATTAAGATCTGGCATTAGCATTTAGGCATCATATAGTATCGTATATTCAATGTAAAGATAGAGGTGAACGCTTGGAATAATACTATTCGAGGTCTGTGTGCCATGTTTGATAAAATCCGGGACTAATGCATCTGTTGATCTCTTCTTCCGTCTTCTCCTGAACTCCTTCGTTCTTTTGGTTTTAGGGGAGGGGGTTGTTAAAGTCTGGACCTAATCTTGAGTAAAAATTTATCTCAGGATTTTTGGGCAGGGTTACAGCTGGACTAGGTGACTAAGCAGTTCTTTTGAATTTTCCTCCTTCCTATTTAGCAAATTCCAATGACTTACTCGCACACTCTCATCAGATCAGTCCACTGCAGCACCTAAGGGAAGCTGCAGGTGCTATTTTGGCACAGGAGAGAGTGGCTGTCTAATGGCTTTGGGTTCGCTTTAATTGCTTCAAAATGCAGCTTGATTTGTAACCCATAGCCTAGTGATTCGTTTGTATTGCCTGGAAATAATGAATTTAACAAAACAAGGCATGAAATACCTGCTAACTGAAGAAGATATGTAAGCTGAGGGTGCAATTCTACATCGAAGTCTGAGACTGTCTGCATCATATATTCCAATTGCACCATCGCCGAATCCAGTAAAGACCAGCAGGCCATCACATGAGTATATAGCACTTGAAATAGGAGCACTGAGCGAATCTCTTGGATGCCACTGCAACCAATTAATGCTCAAATCATTTATATTTTAACCAGGAAATAGGAAAAGTAGGGAACTCGAGCGTCAAACTCTGGAGTACATGATAATGAATGTATAGTGTTCATAATAAAATATGCAACATGAAAGTTCTCGTTTGTTGAGCCACGTCAAGCAATATATATGCAGCTTACTGCAAAGTATGTAAAGCAAGAACGGAAAATAGAAACTAGGAAAAGCAAAAATGTCAACACAGCAAATGAATTAACAATGACTATCTACAAGGGGAACAAAGAACAAAGATAACTGCACTTAGTCCACAGCAACTCTGTTTAGCATTGCTTAATAGATCCTAAGTGCTTAATGATTATTTACTGTTATCTTTCTCAAAAAAAGTGCCTAATGATTTATTTTCGATCATACTCTTGAAATACAGCTAAGCTTTGTAACACAGGAAACTTACTCTAAACAAACAAGAACCAATATATAAAATAATCATTCCCAAACTCTATGCACATTTAGAAACAAATTTGGTCATTATGGAATTGGACTCTGAAAAGGGAACTAAGTCAACATAAAACACCTGATTTCTAAGCAAGCAATACAAACTCTATGTATATTTAAAAACAAAATACAATAAATTAACGTAAAGACTTACAGCACGCAGACATTCAAGTTGGGTATCATAGATTCCAATTTGGCTTTCATGAACTACTAGTATATGAGATTGGTCATTATGGAATTGGACTCTAGTTTCTCCAACTAAGGGACCTTGGTGACCTGGCGGCACTTGGATAGGCCTTGCTTTTTTCTTTTCCCAGCCATCAACACTCCAGATACATAGCTGCATCACAGAACAAGCACCAAATATCATGCTATTAGCATATCATTGAGATTATAAAACATTACTACTATAGCATCAAGATTGTAAGGTTGCGATAGAAGCCCCATTGCCCAGCCTAAAGGAATAACAACTAAGACTCGTGCATACCAGCAGTGCTGTGCCTCAAAAAGGAAATGAACGCAAGAAGGCAAAATTAATGCAAAGAGGAGAAAAACCGCCAACTTGCCTGTGCATCTGCACCTGAAGATACTAGTACATTCAAAATCTGTGAAAATGCAAGGCCTGAGATCCGTTTCTGGTGACCCTTGAGCTTGGTTTTGACCTATGACAGGATCAGATAACCAAAAGGGTCCAACATTATTTCACAATGAAACCATAAAGAAGCAAACAGAAAAGATCCATTACTAGAAAATTCTAAAGGACATGCAAGAATAACAACAACAACAACCCAACAACCCAGTGGAATCCCACAAGTGGGGTCTGGGGAGGGTTGTGTGTACGCAGACCTTACCCCTACTCCTCGAGGCTGTTTCCGATACACCCTCAGCTCAAGAAGATGAAAACATGCAGGAATAAGGAAAATAGAAAACGAAGTTGATAAGCATAGTGCTTGAGAGAAATATAATGAAATAACACTCTTGCCTTGATATTGATGGCATCTATATATTGCTGACCTTAAGAGTATGTTTATTTTGAGGGTAAAGGAGAAGAAAAAGAAAACAAGGGTGGTTACTGTGAAATATTAACAATTAACATCCAATTGTCTACAAAAAAAAGATAAGGATATTATACTTTCACGCCTCCGTCCAGTTTTAATGAAGGGATAATGCTCACGTGGAGGGCAACCAACACCTCCATTTTTACTTCCTTCACAAACGAGTGAAACCTTATCCCTCGACATTTACCCCCACTCCGGTAATCCCTCCTCTTTACACCCCAAACCAAACACAGCATAAGAACTCATTCTTCCAACTATTTATCTAAAACTTTACTAAAACAATGAAGTCCTATGTAAACTCGTAGTTGTTAGCTGGCATATTTAAAGACAAACATGTATGATGATACTCCCACCACAACATAGCTAATAACCATTGTAAAAGGGGGGGGGGGAGGAGAAATAGGAGGCATAGAAGCTACAAAAATAAGTTTCAGTATCAGAACAAACAGTGAGAATTTAAGTACCCAATACTGTCACTTCGAAATGAGATATGCAACCTAGGACCAAACACACACAAAAAAAGAAAAGAAAAAAGGAAGTACCTCATCAACCCTAACATTGTATATCTGGATAGTGGAGTCCTCCATTCCTACAGCGATAACGTTGTTATCTTGAGGATGAAAGGCCAAATAGGTGGCTGCAGGAGGTGGCGGCATGAAAGTTGTCATCACCTAACCAGAGTTCATGTGTCAGTTCAGATAAACCAATTTATCATCATCAAAATTAATTCTGGAAACGAAAGGAAAAATCAGTTTTGTACATAATAATAAAAAAAGTTGACAAATTTTCGTTCAAGAACTAAACTAGATCTTCCACTCCTTTTCCAAGAGAGGATCATCAACAAACCTTAAAAGTCATCATGTTAAACAAGGAGACCTTCCCACCAGAAGCAGACATGACATAAGAATCATTTTTAGATAAAGCAATACATGCAGCTGCATCTTCAGCTGATTTTGCGTCACCGACATCGTTTGACATGAGTGCTCCATTTGTCGGCTGCCATAGCTGTGGGGCAATTGACGCAGAGGACTGAAATAAGGAAATAAGGACAGCAAATCAGTCAGTATTTGCTGACAACAGGAACTAGCGAAAATTTGATACAAGCCATATTGATACTCCAATTTAACCTTTCCAGAGGGATTTCGCTCATTTCTCTGCCATTTCCAGAGCTTGTGAATGGCGTTGGAGCCCAGTGCCAGCACAGCAAGCCCAGAATTTGTATAGAGCAGCCGCAGCACCTGCCATCGTTACGATTCAAATGTCTTTAGGTTGCTGACAAAGACCATCAATCGAAGAAGCATGTGCTTCAACAATACTAATAGCAATAATTCATATACCATCAAGAAAGACCTAAACATGCAGTAGGAGATTCAACACTAGTGGCCAGGAACAATTAAGAGTTGAAACCTAATCGAGTAAATAAAGAATGGTCCATCTAACAGCTTAAGCTATTAATGAGGTCGTCATACAATTCAACGGTATTAGAGCAAGCAGAGATCCTAGGTTAAAGTCTCTCCGTCACCATTCATCAAAAAAGAGTTTACGCGTGCTTGGCCATGAAAAAGAATTGGCACATGAGAAGACCTATTTGAGATATAATTGAGTAAATAATACTGTATATCTTTTCTAACTATTAACCTTTTATATGAGGTTGTCACAACTCAATTCAACAAGAAAGGGTTATGACAAAAGGCCACCAAATCTAGTCTTCAAAAGAAAAAATACCACAAGCAAGTGATATTAAAAATGCAGATGAAGTTTTATAACAACCTTGCTGGCTGACAGAGGGTCTGGCAACTTTAGCGTTTTAAGCTGAGATGAGTCAGCAATGTCAGAGACCTTCCAGCTTTTAGTCTTGTCGATACTTTCTGCAATTCTAGGTTTCACGTCAGGAACTCTGCTGCTTTCCATAGTGGCCTATTGATGTGACAAGTATGATAAGTCAAATATAATAGAATCATACTTCAAAGAATCATATTTCAAATGACAAAAAAATCAGGAAGCACCATGAACTTTCCTGTCATAAAGAGGGGAGGGGGAGAACCATGGAAAATGAAAAATACCAGATTGCCGATGGACATTGAATGCTGAGTTCTATCACTACGTTCTATGATTGGAGGTGCAGATCCAGAAATATTAGGAATTGGACCTAAGGAACCAGCAATTGGAGGCTGCAGTGTGCATCAAGATTAAAGATAACCATTACATATAGTGGTATGAATATGACAAGCAAAATTGGTTAAGGGCCTTGTATAGTAAGAAACCATAACTGCCCAAATGAGGAGAAATACTACCTTAACATTGACTTCAGAAAGCGCACGAGAACCATCAAATGCCCTGCTCTCCAGCATCCTCAGCATTCGCTGTCCATCAGTGTTTGCCAGAACCTTGATTCCATTATCACTCGTCGTGAGAGCCAGCAACGAGCCTTCCTTATTGAATCTTAGTCTGGGACTAGCCTGAAAAGAAAATTGGAGTTCACAAATTCTCAGTTTTCAATAATATGTCCTCTATCAAACAAATGAATTCAAAAAATAGCAATACTAACAGGCAATCCACCATCGCCATCAGTAGATGTAAGCATGTTGTTATTATCCATATCCCAAAACTTTATCTGGAACTCATCACCAGCAGCTAAGAAACGATTCTTTGTTGTGTCAAACTGCACAACACCTAATGATCGCTTTCTAAAGCCAGAATACGTCCTCTTGATTGCTCCTTCACTCTCATTCCACTCTACAAGATGGGATTCACCTTCTTTACTTGTGCCACACGAGAAAAGTCTGAAAGAAGATGGGAAAAGTTAAGAATGACTATGAATACATCAAATGCAAACAAGTTAGTCTTGTTTTAGTCTTTTAGAGAATTGATAATAAATCCATAGGCCTCTTTCCAAATCAATTTTTCTACCTTCAATAAGCACCTTTAACTCATTCACTATGGCCGCTTAATCTTTTACCATGGCACCTTTTGAGTATAATCTCACCCTGACGAGTCCTCCTTCAATAGAGTCATGTTTTGCCATAGGGATTGGAGTACCCATAACTTAAAGGGCAATGGTATATTTGACAGAGTGCCAAAGAAAAACTTCTCAAAAAGCCGAGGAATTTGGATGAGTTCTGGAAAATCTACAAGGAGGAGCACGCTACCAGGAGAAAATATGCATTCAAAAAATGATATGATGAAGAAAATGAAGTTAGATCAAGAGGAGGAAGACCACTAATGAAATCACCAAACACAAAAGGAATTAAAGATGCTTGAGATTAATGTGAATTATGGGAGGTAAAGGCAGATGTTTGCTAACATCTGCCAAAAGAAGCTACAGATAATTTGTTGTCATGGACGTCATGGATACTGACTTAACAGCAGGAAGGAAAGCAGGAGAATTATCGAACTATTGACTCCAACATGAAGAGCTGGTTTACTGTTAGCAAAGAGACTAAGATGGACCATAGAGACATATCATTGGTTCAAAAATGTGGACAAATACATAGGTAGATTTTTGTGACTTTTTTGGATGCGAAACGAATTGAACTTGACCAACAAGGCAAGCTCAAAGCCAGAGGTAAGATCCGGAGAGGGAGCATTAGGGTGGGCTTGCTTGGTCGAATTAGACTAGGAAGATTATATAGCTAGGATAGGGTCAAGTTG